>NC_064634.1:252773599-253074515 GCF_023864275.1 Schistocerca cancellata
TGTATCAAATGATCTAAGCAAGGTAAAGATTATATCCCTCTCTGGCTCACCTCTATTGATTGCAATAAGAAAATGACAGGTGTACTGAAGAGAGCAAATAGTGATTTCAGTTCTTACTTTATGTAAAGTGGAATGAATCAGTATAACAAAACACCTGTAATACTGGAGTTTCCCTTGTGCATTAAACAAAACAGAATGCTGTCATTCATAATGTAGTAACAGGCATTGTGAGAAAAAATTGTCATAACTTTATTGCAAAATTTAGACTGTAAAAACAGAATAATTCAAATATGTTAACCCCCTCCATTTATGGGGCAAATTATTAATACTCTTACAAATTGAGCATTAATATTCAAGAGACTTCCGTCAGATGAATTGTAGTCTCTTTCTGCCTTTTTGTTTTTTTCTTGATTCTTCTTTTTTTTTAAACTTAATTCTTACTGACATTTGATACTTTTGAGCAGGAATTGAAGTCAACAGCCATGCTAATCTGACCATTTAGTACTAAGAAGTATGTTTTGATGGATGATGCAGTGATTTCTGTTAAAATTACTGTGCTGAGAGCAGTGTGCATGGAAGGAACTATATAACAAGCAGAAATTGTTTTTCTGTTTTTCCTGTTTTTCATCATTATATTTCCTTCTTATAGATTTCTCAGTTACTTTCTCTCTTCACAGTTTCTCCACTAACAGTTTTCAGTTTTTTAGGGTTGATGTTTACAATGCCAACTCTTCAACAATTGTGCATTGTTGAGTAATTGCCATCATTTCATATATGCTATAATTATTATTTCCCTGTCTCATTATAAATGTAATCAGCATATTATTATTATTTTGTGTGGGAAATATAAAAAAAGAAGACAGATGGCACACCCAGCATTGGAATGAAACTATAACAACACAGCTGCAGATTCCATAGGGTGTCCATTCTTTTGGACATGTCCAAAAGAACAAACATCATGCAGTCATGTAGAACAATATGTGTGCCAGTGTATGCCATACTGGCATTCAAACCTATACTTTTTTCCTTTTATAGGTAATGTTTTACTATCTGAGTTATATGAATGGTTGATTGGCCGTCTAAAAGTTTTGGTGTGCCTGTATAAATCTCACAAGATTTTCCAAACAACAGTGCTCTCCTGTTACATACTGAATTAATAATCCTGAGTGACAATCTATAAAATGTGACAAGCAGAAACTTTTTCTGTCCAATACTACTGTAGATACCAGACTATTTAGCTACCATCAATCTGGTGGGGCTCAGTGATTTCTTTTTGTGCATGTTCTGTGGTAGTAAGATAATATTTCTATTTATTCCAGCTCTCCATTAGCAATAGCCAGGAGATTACTTGAAGGCCGTTGACGTATATTATAACATATGTGTTGCACTTTTGTTTAGTGACTATACGGGGTCATTTGATCATAACACTGTGGAAGGTCTACGCTAGTGGCTGTCTGTTTCCCAAATCATACCTAGCTGGTTTCCTTTGCCACACTGCAAAACTTTTTTTTTTACTGAGAAATAAATAATTCTTGAAACTGTCACAACTTTTGTGTTGACACAAACAAGTACAGCACCTCAATGTGCCCTTCATTGATGATGTTATTAAATGTTAGATGATTATGGTGCTATGACAGATTATTTTATTATAATTGTCTCACACTGAGCAGTATTCTCATTTCACTTCTTTTATTGTGTGTTTTATACCAATTGTACACACAATCAATTTCTGCAAAGTTTGTGTTTACCCACCACATACTGGTAGGTAGTTTGGTGGCTTCAGCTCATGCTTCAATCAGATGAATTGTGGTCTCTCTCTCTCTCTCCTTTTCTCTTGATTCTTTTTCTTATTTTTTAATTTAATTCCTGCTGATATTTGATACTTGACATACAGTTGTGCATTGTTGACTAATCACCTCTTGAAAACGGCTTGATTTCGCTAAGAGATGTCACAATTTCTTTCCTCATTCTGTCCGGGTTAATGTATTTATTAAGACAGTCATACACAGTTTTTATTTCTTGGTGACTGCGAATCAGTATTTCATGGTATGCCTTTATTATTGTGAGGTTTACTGGGGCTCATGTTTGTGCATACTGATGGGTATGCTTACCCAACCTCATGCAAATGCCCTCAAATGGTCGTCTTTAGCTTTGAGCCATGTGTGTAATAGCAATTCCATGTGTTTGCTTTACAGTTGGAATGATACATACCACTCAAGGGGAGTTAGATGTATCCTCAAGTTTCCTTACTGATAAATAATTCTCACAACAAAAGTAATTTATATCTTAAGAAAATACATAATAATATAAAATAATGTGTCTGATATAAATATGTAGATGTTGTGTCTTGGTTTAATTTTTATTGTGCTTGTGGTGAGCCATATGACATGCATCTTTAGCATGGAACAGTGGTCGTGATGACTTGGCAAGTGGAAATACCTGCTTGTATGTGGCATTGAATACTTCTCAGGTCACCATTGTGCCTGGGAGATCGGCAGATTTCCCAACAACTGTTATGTCAACAATAGCTACACCAACTTGTCAAAAGAATCTGAGCAGTGTGTGTACAGAATAACATGGCTGGTAGGCATGCAGTCGGCAGCCCAAACATGGGGAAGAGCAGTAGTGGTGGAAATTGCAGGCAGGAGGTCAGCATGCTAAGGTCTGGAGGGGAAGTGCTGCTCTAAACTGAAGCCAGGCTCACATTTCTCTTGTTGCCATTTAAAATTTCCTTGTTTTCCAAAACACAGTGTAGTTTACACAATGTCACTGCACCAACATGTTGTGCAGATGCAATTGCAAGAGAATTCTCAAGCAGTTGTTTATTAAGGGAGGAACTGAGGATAAGTAAGTCCATAGCTTATGAAAGATAACATCCTCAGTACAAAAACAAATGTGTAATGTCTATAGTTATATTGTTCCAAAACCCAAGGTTTTTCTTATTTCACCAGCTACCAATGGCCCTTAAAAATTACAGTCTTTCATCAAAAAACTCTGTAGTTAGTGGAATAATATCTTAGATAATGAAGTTTTGCATAATAACCATACCAAACAATTCTTCTGTTTTGTGTGCTGTCATTTGCCAAAGTCTTGTTTCGGAATATCAAACCATTTGTGAAGTTTGACAAATATCATGGATATTTCATTCTGGCTATATTGCTTGTGCAAGTGATGGAAAATGGATTTCCTAAAATCTTTTGAGGTAAATTCAGGGAGGATTCCTTTGAAGGGCTACATAACTTCAGTTTCCTCAAGATTCGTAACACATGGAGACTGACAAGTTACTACTCTTAAATAGAATCAAAAACAACAATTTCAATGATTAAATGTAAATTAAAAACAAAACGGTAATTGTCACCAGATGATGATTGTTCTTATTGTCATCCACAGTATGCGTGACTAATGGTGGTAATGCAGCGAATGCTTTGTACCGAGTTCAGTGTGAAACTGAGAATGCAACATATAAGGGAAATGAACCACCATCAAAAACTTTTAAATGTTCATGGGGCCTGTGTCTGACTAGTGTAGGCAGCACAATGACATTGTTGTTAGCAGATGAATGATTGAATCATTCTTTGCATAGCTTGAGTGAAACTCATGCAAGATACAAATAAAATGACTGTTCCAAGTATCTCACGAACACATAGCATTAGACGCAATCAAAAGTGATGACTGAACATGAAAAGTGCTCTGTCATTAACATCCACTAACAATGTGCTGTTGATGCTTGTGTTCCAGCTGGGATACTCTGAAAACTCATCATATAAATTAAAAATCAGATAAAAAGTACATGATTTTTGTTAGAAATAAAAGGCAGAATAACTTCATACTATATTAAGAAAACTTAATTGTCGTTTGTATAAAAATCTTTACAATGAGCACAGGCGAATGGCTTCCGTATCTTACAAGAGTGAGACAGTGAAAGACAAAACTCAAAGGAGGTAACAGAACTATCCAGAACTAATCCAGCGTTTAGATATGGGGTTTTAGGAGTTGATCCACTGACATAAATATGCAATTTAAAGTAAGAGCACAGGTGCATTGTTTACAGAGTATTTCACAAATGGTTCATATGTGTAAAATAGGATGAAATAAAAAGTAATAATACATGGCCCTGTCAAAGGGTTGAAGTTATATGAAACATCAAATACCTTCAAGTTTTTGATGAATGTTAGGGTAAAAGCCATGATACAGTGGGTTGCCATATTTCCATTCCACAAAATATTTCAGTACGTAACATAAGTTCATACATAAGTTAAGTTTACGTATACCATAAGAAATTCAGAGTGTATTACATACAGTACAATCAGATAATAATTTTGAATTAGTTAGTTTTTATATGTTACAGTCATTTCAGTGGATTATAATTTAAATTCAATCTTAAAGTATTTGCATCTTTAAAAATGATACATGGTTCCTTAGATTGGTGATAACTTCAAAAGATTAAAATTTTTCAGAGAAGTACAATGTTTTACAAATGAAACATTTCATATCAACTTCATTAATTAAAGGTTTCACATAGTGTAACAGATTCCAATGATTTCATATCATAAATTTGTGAAGGATGAATTTTGGAATGATTGTGCTTCAGACCATGACTATTTTCTAGAAGTTTGGCCAATACAATGCTAAGTAGACTCATCGTCTTCATAGATCAATGGTCAGTGATGGTCCAAAGAAAGGTTGAAGTTATTCACCCACAGTGTAGACTCAATGTCTTTCACAGATTGTTCAGGACTGTTGTTTTATGAAAAGTGATTTTATATAAACACAAAGTAGACTTTTAGGATTCTGACAATGGTTGGTGTAGAAAAGTTCAAAGGTAATGAATTTATACAAAGCAAAGGAGACTTGAGGTCTCCTGGCATTGGTTGTCAAGGAAAATATCCAAATTATAAGGAATTTATTCAAACCAAAGTAGACTCGAGTCATCGTATGTTGAATAACTTCTGAATCTTCTGGGAAAATCAATGTATACAATAGCAAAGTAGACTAGTGGTCATGTGTTGGAGTGGTTTATAGAATTGTTTAAATGATATAAACTCAGTGTAGACTTTTTGTTGTTGATATTTTCATCCCACACATCAGTGGAAGAAGGGTAGAGGGGGTGGGAGAGCAGTCTGCCCATTCGGGTGGATGACCCCAGGCAGCGCGCTCTCCACTAACACTGTCAGCAAAGTGGGCATGCTGGAACCACAAACATCGAGATTGCAGGTTCCAGAGTAATTCCAAGTCCTAATCCCAGCATCAGAGCTTAATAAAAACTCGTTCACCCATTGCTGCCAACGCTATGTTCTGAACTGATGCCCTGGTGCACTTTTTGGTTTTATGCAAAACGTTAGTCACACTCTACATGACTTTGATCTTGCATTGTCTGAAGGGTGGTACCCTACATCCTACCTGCTAGCATAACATTTACTAGTGTTCAAAACATTTAATCCTAAACAAATAATACTGCTTGAAAGACTTATTCTTATTAAAATGATGCCACATGCTGAATAGTGGCAGGGGGACTAGAAATATTGAAAATCTTAATAAAATTTGCAACTTAAATCATTAAAATTGAGAATTTTGAAAGAAATTAAAAGTTTTCTTTATTTTAATGCTTTAGCATCTTCACCCAGTTTTGGACGTGGTTGTCCCATTTCATTACCAATTTTTACCTTTAATTGTCTTATTGCATCACCAATTTCTATCTTTAATCATTCAAACCATTTTGTTGTTCATATGGCTCACCTTAATCACTGTTCTGCACACCACATTGTATTGTTGACTGCACTGACATCACCCTAATGGAAACAGTGGAGTAATGATGCTGCTGTGTCTTAATCTATAATGACTGAACAGTCACTGCTCACTCACTGCAATTAATCACCACCTGCCAAAGTAATTGACTATCCTTCTTCTATGCTGATGTCTTTTGAAAATCTTCTTGGTTGAATATGTTCTGTGACGTCAAATTATAGGTTGTCAGTGTAAATATCTTTGTGATAATTGACCTTAGCGCTTAGTTTAACAGTCACAATTCTTTTTTATGACCTTTTTTTTAATGATCTGATATGTCCTTGGTTAATAGGGAAAACCCAACATTTTCATGGTAATCCTTCATGGAAAAACATGTTTTTCTTCTTACATAGTCACTTCTAGTACCTTTCCTTTTTCCTGTAATAATATTGACTTATCATCACTCTTTATGACATATATCACAACTAGTGATGTTCAACTCTCTCTCTCTCTCTCTCTCTCTCTCTCTGTCTGTCTGTCTGTGTGTGTGTGTGTGTGTGTGTGTGTGTGTGTGTGTGTGTGTGTGTGTGTGTGTGTGTGTGTCACAAGTCCTTCCTGGATAGAGACTGCCTTCTGAACCTGATTCAGTCAGAAACTCTTCACCTGATGTATGATTCTGCATGAAAGTCAGGGTGATTGGTTGACTGCAAATAGCATGGCATTTGCCCATCCTCCTCATACCACGCTCAGGTTGGGGTAAGTGTGCTGTTACTGACTAATGTTAGGGCCCAGTAATGTCCACCTTTCAAGTTTGGGTAGTTGCAAGGCTGAGTACATTGATGGGCAGAATTGCTGAAATGCCTGTGGTACCCAAACCACTGATCTGTTGAGTCTTTTGGAATGGCATTGTATGGTTTTTTCCAGCTGCAACTTCATACTTGTTGCTGGTGTGTCACTACTTCCATGCTGAGCTTTGCAATTTGTGATACCAGCTGTTATGTAGTAGGTTCAGTAGATGCCTGCAGATGGTGGGAAGTATTCCTGCATGTTCCAGGGTCAGTGCCATCAGCTTCCATAACCATGTGTGCTCTGGGTATGCTGTTGTTACTGTTGTTGATTTTTGCACTTGTGAAAACTTCATCTAAGCTGTCTGCAATGGTGTCTGCCTTTTTTGCTAAGATTTGCTATTGTAAGTTGTGTACCACAGTGATGGCGCAGATTTGGGCTAGAAGTTTGTAAAGCCGTAGAACACACAGAGATTATTCAGGCAGAAATTCAGGGCCTGCAAATGAATATAAGTACTTGAGGACTTGTGACGGAGACTTGCCACCCATTTGTCATCTGCAAATTTTTTTTGTTATTGTGGCTTGTATGACAATTCATAACATTGTATCAGAGCTTCCTTCAGTACTGCAGGACTTTGGTGTGGTAAAATTTCTATTCTTTCTCATGTCACATCTTAGTCCGGATGTGAAAATGCTACTCTACATTTATCAATGTTATTTGCCGCCCTATGATGCTGAAATATACAGTCAGCCTGCATGAATGAGTGCTGTGATCGCATTGGTCAGAAAGTGAGACACATAACATTTCTCTGTCAAGCATATGTAATCAGTCTCATGACTTTTCATGTGTTACTACATTTAGCAGTAAATTAATAGTTGAAGGAGCTGATCGTGAGTTGAGAAGTAAATTCTGCTTCACTTTGATTCCTTTTTCTGTTGCTTGTATTGACATATGTTGTGTGAAGATATATGTTTGCAGTGCTATAGTTTTTTTATGGAGTTACCACTTTGGGAAACTTCATGCAATAGAAAATTTTAACATAGATAGTTGCTTAGTTAATAACTGATAACATTTATTAACACTTGCCTGAGGCACAGTCATAGAGAATAAATAATTATGTAACTATGCCAACCCTTTTATAGACAGCAATAACTTCATTCACACATTGTGGCAAAGTAAATCCATCATGCCACCACAATACAAAGTGCTTTTGTGAAATACAGGTAGTTCAGACTTCAAAAATAGGTGATAGGTCAATGCAGAAACCCTTCCTTGTACAGTCTACAGGGCTACCAACAGATGGAGGAAGACTCAATGTTAGTTACAAAATTTTAATGCACAGGACAAGCAAGACCTGGGTGCTTTCCAAGACTAACGGCTGCTGCTGCAGCTGCTGCTGCTGTTCGTGTCAAACTCATGCACAGTACACGGTTTGTTAACGTGTGACATAATACTTTACATACAGTGGTAATTCATATTAATGTCAGAGCTTCCACATACAAAATCAGTATCATCTACCTTCCATTTCAACATCATCTCTGGTTGGTATAACAGTTACTGGGGAGTCTTTGTATCGCCAGAGCAGGATGCCAATCCATGAAGTACTGTATTCTGCTTACAAGCAGGTACTTCCTCGCGCTAATTTGCTACAAATGCTGTCCCATGGTGAAGATGTGCATCGTTCCTCATTATGGCTCATTAACATGCACAATAAAAATAAAACCCGTGCACATTATCAACACATAATTGTAGTAAACATATTATACTCTCGTAAGTAGAAGATGTTAGTCCTTCTATTTTTGACTCTAGTGATCATTACCTTGGGTACATTCTCTCCTTCCTCAGGTCTTGCCTTACATTTCACTTCTTAACCAGTTGTATACTGATATTTTACCTTAACTGTCCATGTTTTATGCTTCTCTTCATACGATACCTTCCACTAGTTACTCTGTTCTGCCTGCTCACCTTGGTTTGCAGTCACTGTATTTGAACTTCTTTTTCACCATTTTCCTTCTTTTAATGTAAGATGCTAGAGGTACTTATTGGGATGAATACTAAGTGTTGCATGTAAGTGTCTCGTCCTCTTTGTAATACTTATATTACAAGATATAGTTACTTGATTACCCATCAACTTTCAAGATCTTACTTTTTAACATTATTCTTTAATAAATGTCATTCAGTGTTCCATGTTTGTGATTTCATTTGCACATCAGAATAGTCCCTTTATGCTGCAATAATTCTATTGCAATTCTTCCATCTCTCCATTGTTACCATAATTGATGTACAATGTGTTCATGGGGATGGGAAGAGGAATTCTGCCTTATGCAAGAGACCTTTTTTTATTTTGTTTCATCCAGACATGTTTCAGCACATTTTGTGCTATCTTCAGTGGGTTACTTTTTTTTTTTTTTTTTTTAATTTTTTAACTTACATGATTCTATTGTACATTTAGTTTGGTAGCTATTCTGCTACCCAATGTACAACTTCTGATGATTTTGATATTGTGATGCTTTCTCATATGTTGTTGGGGAAGTGAATAGCCAGATTTCGTGACCTATGCCTAGGTTAGCGCGAGAAAGTACCTGCTTGTAAGCAGAATACAGTACTTCATGGATTGGCATCCTGCTCTGGCGATACAAAGACTCCCCAGTAACTGTTATACCAACCAGAGATGATGTTGAAATGGACGGTAGATGATACTGATTTTGTCCAGTATAATCATGTAAGTTAGAAAATAAAAAAAATAACCCACTGAAGATAGCACAAAATGTGCTGAAACATGTCTGCATGAAACATAACTAAAAATAAGGTCTCTTGCATAAGGCGGAATTCCTCTTCCCATTTCGTAGCAAGCACGGACATAGCAAGAAGAACTGCAACACCATGAGATGAATGTGTTCATGTTCGTCCACCACCTTTTCTGTTGATTGGCTATATGCACTCTTTCCCCCTCATAACATTTGGTGTGACTGACATGTGACGCACAAATATGCATCATAAAATTTTATCTAATGTTGTCATCCTATTGTCTCTTGTGTAATTTTCCTAGGCTACCCTGTGGAGACAGGTTGTACTAAGACAATGTGTAAGAAGGAAGGGTTTCAGCAATAGAAACTTGTGAATGTGAAAGAGCGTGAAAGACAGAGTTGGCCCTCCTGTTGGAGAAGTAAGATATGAAAAGAAAGATGGGCTCATTAAAATCGAAGAAAGAAAGAAGATAGCCTCGAAAAATTGTGTCCTATACCATCCACCACCCAAAGGAAATCCATTCTGCTGATGATCTTCATTGTGACACTGGAGGGGAGAAGTTGCTTGGCATTCCCTACAGAGTGGTCTTGTCACAATTCCATTGTCACAGAACCCAAAAAGTGACTCCAGTGAACCCATGTTTTAAGCATCAGAGAAAGAACAAACACCACATTGTGGAAGGGGGAAAATTTATCTCATCAGTCATGAGTGTCCAGTGTCCTTCTATCTACTGACCAACTTTTAATACTGCTACCTTGATACTTCCCCTAGAAAATCTTCATACACTCAACCATTTTACATTAAATTTTATTAGCAAATGGTAACAAAAAATCTCCCGTGTAAAAAGAAATTCATTGCTGACACTTATTCACTTGTCTATATTGCCCTTTTTTTTCTTGTTGACTTTCTACAATCACTCATATTCATCTGATGCATTACTGACACACTGTCAGTGATAAACCATAATGTTAGAAAACTGAACAGCTGATTGGTAACAGTTGAGGTGCTTAGCACTCTTCTTCTCATACATGTCACGTTAGCTGATATACCGTCTCATCAAGCTTAAGTTATTGCGTGTAAGTACCAAAAACAGAAAAAAATACAGCATTCATACAGAATACAAAAAAATATATATTTGAAATGACACGAGTTTTAACCAGTTAAATGTCATTCATATGTGTATGAGGTATCATTTTATAAGTGATTATGTGTATTCTGGTCTGACTTAGGTGTTTCATGTGTCTAATTGTAGGATAGGATAGTTAGAGATAATATCTTTCAGAAGAGTATAGGCTAGAAAAATAAAGAAGAAACTGTTCTACAGAAAATGAAAGTATAAATAATAGAACACTTAACTCGGGGCCTGATAGTCGTCATCCTACCGAACTTGCTTAGAATGCAGGTTTCCCCAAGGACTGATTAGAGTAAGGTAAACTCTGGTTTGTACTAGCTTCTACAAAACTCACAGTATTTTGTGTGAAAACCTGTGTATTTACTTGTTGTTTGGTCTGACCTGTTATATTGTTTTTGTTGTGGTTGTTCTTTGATGTACTACACAAATTACTTTCCTTTCATCTTATATTTATATTTGTATGCCTATTACTGACACTAGTTTCATAAGTACCATTACCTCTTCATTTATAGTCATTTTTCTCTCTGTTTCAGGAATCTAGTTCTATCTATAAAGGTCAGTAGCTCCTTGACAACCATCCATTTTGTGTACAAAATCTGCTGTTCTTAAAAGTCTTCCCACGATGTAAAACCTTCAGAATAGGCTGTTCCCCATTCTGTCACATTCCCAACTGAATAATTCAGAGCAAAATTTATTTTTCTCTGGTCTTCCCAATTCTTAGGTAAAGTCCTCAAAACGGCATATGTGAATGTACTTTTCCATCTGGTTTAAACTTGGGAAATTGCCTTGCCAAGTTGATACCTGTCCATAACTGAAGCTCTTCTAACCATTTGTTTGGATTTCCTGTACTACTTTGACATACTGTAGTCTTTTACTGTAGCTATTTTTGTGTTGTTTCTAAATCATCCTGGATTTTGTGCAACTCCTGATTAGAATTAGACTTGCCAGTAGAAGTAGTTGTAAAAGAGGAATCAGTTCTTTACTGTACTTTTTTCCCTACAAACCTTGCAGTCATTCCCCCAAAACTGGCAAGGTGGTATGAGGACTCAAAATTTTATTGAGTGCCCTACCTTGCTTATTGCTGTATGCTGTGGGTGAACCATAGTTGGGTGCTGGCTCGCTGTGGGTATGTCACACTGTTAGGTTGTAGCAGGCTACTGCTGGAACTGCTATGATATGGCCAGTGACACATAACTGTGTGGCGCCATAAACCGTGTGCCAAATTGAACTGCTCTTGTATGGTCTATCAGCTGCTAAAGTGGCATTAATCTCTTCTCCAAGTCCAACATAAACTCTTTCATGTTGCAAGTTTAATTGTTTGTGTGTGACTCATGTCAACCTTTCATAAACATACAGAGTAAAATACCAGTTGACTTTGTTAATAATTACAACTGCAATTTATATTCTCCATTTCTCCATAAATTTCTTTCTTTTCTTTCTCAGACACACACACAGAGGTCTTCTTATAATTGCGTAGGCTTCCACAGCCAGAGTCAGTCGACATAAAAGTTTTCTGGGCATAGTACCGCGTCATAATGTAAAAACTACTGCTGCTGGAGAAAAACCCAACGTTTTGGCCACAATTGCAGCGGCCTTCTTCTTAAACCCAGAAGAAGGCCGCAGCAATCGTGGCCGAAACGTTAGTTTTTTCTCCAGCAGCAGTAGTTTTTACATTATGACGCGGTACTATACCCAGAAAACTTTTATGTCGAGAGGTCTTCTTCTTTAATATATGAATAATTTGAATGCAACCATGTAATGCGTGTACTATTAGACGTTCCATTGTTGATCCCATTGTCCACTGTCCTTGACAACACTGTGTAAACTTGGATTTTTTAAATTATTTTTATTTTTTTATTTTTTGTCCCCCCCCCCCCCCCCCCTCTCTCTCTCTCTCTCTCTCTCTCTCTCTCTCTCTCTCTCTCTCTCTCTCTCTCCACTGAGGTCACCAAATGGTATGTTTCCTTGGTCTTTATTTCCCTGATGGGGATGTTAGGAATAGGCTCTTGAAACAGTCCAGTAATTGATCCATAACTTCCATATCTTGCTACTTTTCATGAGTCTCTTACTTTTTCCCTCACGATCGCCATACAATATCAGTGCTGCAAGGGTCCTGCTATTCAGTATCCACACCTTCTCACCAGTGGACTTCAATCTGTTGCATCAAAGATGCTGAAAGGGACGTTTCTTGTTCCAGTGGAATGACACACACAGAGAAGTTGAACTCAATGTATTTCTTGTCACGTATAACTCTAACTTCTCTTAACTGAGTCAGTTACTTATGTGTTACATTCCAGCTAGATGTTGTCATGCATCCATCTTACATGAGACTCAGAACAGTAGCACAATAAAAACAGAACATCAATGCTGTAATGATTTCTTTGGCATTATGAAGGTCACATGCACTCCATGCCTTTCCCTTACAGCCCCATGGAGCAAATAACTCCATCCAGCAGATACAAGCATCAGTCCATGCCCACATCACCAATAGCACAAGCTCAGTACAATTCCAATCTGCACAAGCCATAGAAAAAACCTTTCAAAAGTGGGATGCTTCCTACTTACTAACTACCTTAATCCACGAACATCTTTTGTCGGCCATTGGATATTGAGGACGTGAAACATCTTGTTCTATAAATGACACATTACACCGCAAGAGTTGTAGAATATACTCTTGTTATCAACATTTGTAGTCATGTATGTTCATTTTATGTATGTACTACACCATTTTATGGCTTTTCTTGTTTACAGTTACATACTACTCAACTTTTTTCCCTTCTTGTTCTCCTTGTATTACTTGACTAAAATAATTTGTGCTCCACTGTTCAGACATAACTTCAAAGAGCAATATTTGCTAGGGAGACTGCATAGTCCAGATATTTTTTTGGTTTTTCTTTCATGTTCATGAGACTTGTAAATAAGCAAGCATTTAGTAAAGACACACAATCAATGTATCGTATCAGAGAGTAAGGCATGGTGTCTGGATCACTAGAAGTGCTTTGATGAAATGCCATTACGAAACTTAGACCATCAGCAAAATCATTTACAAATGTGATATTCTATGATTCAAATCAAAAGATGTTAGAAGTTTTCTTTGCAGGGAAATTTAAAAATATGAAGAAAGACAGGAATGAGTTTAATGTAGGTGCAAAATGAGAAGCATAGTATTAAGCATGGACACAATGGCCTGGTAACTATGGAATAATCCTGATAATTAAATGAAGTGATTCAGTAGAGATGAAATGTTTACAGGCAGTCAATTTCTGTGAACAATAGAGTGACAGAAGTATCATTTCTGGGAGTAAAACTAAATCAACAAATACTTCACATATTTATGCACTGTAATTTGAAGATGCTCATGTAAAAGTATAATAAACTGTTATTAATGGCATCCGTCCATCCTTGAGGGATGATGGTGTAACATGCTTGGTTCAGACTCTACAGCGTCTGCTGTGGCTAAAAAGTCCCACTCAAGAGTGGCAGTCCCTACTCCAGTTTGGACATGTGATTTTAGGGACTTTGAGCAGAAGCTCTCTTCACTTTGTCCTCTTCCTGATTTGTTCCTGTGTGCGTTCGTCCTCTGAGAGCTTGACGCCATTTCGCAGAATTACTCACCACTTGACACTGTCATCTGCAATGCTTTCCCAGTGACTTGGATTGATTCTGGTCTTGGTCAGGTCTCTCTTGCAGATATCCTTGAAACAAAGATGCAGTCATCCCACAGGCCTCACACCCTCCTGAAGTTCTCCGTACAGCAGTTTTTTCGGTATCTGTTCAGGATCCATGCGCCTGACATGTCCCAACCATCTTAGATGTTGATGACTCAGGAGTGTGAAGATGCTGGTTATGCTTGCACGATGAAAGACTTCAGTGTTGGGTACTCTATCTCTCCAAGAGATCTGAAGGATCTTCCGGAGACAGTGGAGATGGAAGCTGTTGAGTTGAGATTCATGCTTAGAAAGAGTTGTCCATGTCTCACAGCTGTAGAGAAGGGTGCTTATAACACAAGTGTTGTAGACTTTTAATTTAGTTTTTGTGGTAAGCAGTCGATTGTTCCATACTCTGTTTTTAAATCTAGCCATGACAGATAATGCCACTGAGATTCTGTTAGTAATTTCAGTGTCCATGGACAAGTTGCTACATATTGTGGATCCCAAGTAGGTAAAGTCATCAACTACCTGGAGAGGATTGCCATCAATGCTGATGGATGGAAGGTTGGTAGTGCTCTGCACCATTATCTTAGTCTTTTGAAGGCTGATGAGTAGACCAAATTTTTCACAGGCATGTGATAATTTGTTGATTGTATACTGCAGCTCATCTTCTGTGTTTGCTACTAGAGCTGCATCGTCCGCATATAACAACTCACGGATAACAACTGTATTTACTTTGGTCTTGGCCTTGAGGCAAGCAATGTTGAAAAGATTTCCATCAGACCTCATATGTAGATACACTCCCTCCTCTCAGTCTTCAAAGTCAAATCTGAGCAGAAGGGAAAAGAAAATCCCAAATAACGTAGGAGCTAACACACACCCCTGTTTCACACCGCTATTAACAGGGAATGCTTCTGATGTTTTACTGTTGAAGCAAATTGTTGCTTGTGTTTTCTCATGGAAAGAGACAATTATTTGTAGTAGTTTAGGTGGGCATCCAATCTTCTGCAACAGTTTGAAAAGCCCGTTTCTGCTCACTAAATCAAACGCTTTAACAAGGTCAATGAAAGCAATATAAAGTGGCCTCTGCTGCTGACGACATTTCTCTTGTAGCTGTCTTAAGGAGAAGATCATATCTACGGTTGATCGGCCAGGCCTGAAGCCACACTGGGATTCTGGGTAGATTCTGGAAGCTAAGATTTGTAATCACATTAGGATGACTCTTGCATAAGCTTTCCCGGTTACACTTAGTAATGAAATGCCTCGGTAATTGTTACAGTCACTTCTGTTCCCTTTCTGTTTATGTAGAGTAACTATCTTCGAATTCCGCATACTCATTGGGACATAACCTCCTTCCCAGCTGGTTGTGATAAGTGAATATAAATGTTTGAGAAGAACAGACTTTTTATACTTAATAACCTCTGCAGGGATTCCATCTTCACCTGGGGCCTTTCTGTTAGCAAGAGAATCTATTTCTCTACTGAGTTCTTCCATGGTAGGCATTGCATCTAGTTCTTCCATAACTGGCATTTGTTTGATGGCGTCACATGCATCCTTGCTAACTTCATTCTCGGCTGCATACAACTCTAGGTAGTGTTCAACCCAGCATTCTGTTTGTTTGCCTTCATCAGTAATGACTTCACCCATCTTGGACTTCAGAGGAGCTGTTTTACTGACAGTTGGTCCAATTGCATTCTTAATACCATCGTACATTGCCTTAGCATCCCCAGAATCAGCCGCTTTCTGTATACCTGCACATAAATTCAGCCAGTAGTTATTTGCACATCTGGATGTTTCCTGTGCCCTGTTCTTTGCTTTTCGTAGGTCATCTCAAGTTCTTTCATTTGGGTTTCTTTTGTAAGCAAGCAGGGCTTTCCATTTAGCCTCAGTGACTGGTTCCATTTGTCCCAAATTTTGCTCGTACCAGTCCTTATTTCTTTTTCCTTTTATTCCATAGGCCAATACTGCTGAGTTGTAGATTGCACCCGAGAGTTTTGCCCATTTCTTATCAACATTCCTTTCTGCTTACATGTTTCCTGGGGAAGCACTTTCAAAATTACTGGCAAAATCCTCCTTTCTTTGTGTCTCATGAATGTGATTTGTGTTGATACGGGGATGACTTCTCAGTTTAGCGTGGTGATATTTCTTAGGAGTGAGCCTCAATGTGCACACCACCAGGGTGTAGTCAGTGTTGCAATCAGCTCTATGATAACTTCGTGTCAGTAGCACATTTTTGAGACCAGTTCACCTAGCTATTACTAAGTCTAGTTGATGCCAGTGATGAGAGCGCAGGTGTCTCCAGGACACCTTGTGCTGATCCTTAAGCTGGAAATATGTGTTTGTAATGCAGAGTCCATTAACTGTTATAGTGAAGCCAAAACAAGGAATTTTCCTCAAGTAAATATCTCAGAGGTCTGACTAACTAAAAAAATAGTTGTGAAAATCACATCCATATTGATAACTGCCATCTGAACCATACCAAGAGCTGATTATTTAGGGCACCTAATCTTAGATTAGTGCGTTAATGAACTTTGCAGTATATAAACTTTAATCTCAGATTATTTCACTGTGATAGCCGATGTGAAGCCATCATACAACTGTTATTCAAGGAATATTGGGGATATTCGGCCCAGTTGACAGTCATGTTGTTATTGTGTTAACGTGTTTTGTGACAAGATTATCCCGTTTTCAAGTGCTAAAAACAATGAAACCAGATGAAACGCTCCTCCATATACTGGCACACATATAAGGATAACAGACCCCCTGAGTTGCAACCAACTTTAAAACATTTTTTATGCCATTAGACTTCGTTCCAACTTAAAACCAAGCTACACACATGCAGTGTCAGCTCAGACCATAAAACAGAAACCATCACAAGCCAGTGCATCCCCCATTCCGTACGTACAATTGCAAACTGAAAGCCACTGTCATCACATACTGATACCAATGATTATATTTACATAAAACCTATTGCTCAGCACCAGCAATACTACTGTCTCTCATAAAATCTTTGAGAAATGCCTGTCTGGTCGTAGTCCCTTACTCTTCCGTCCTCTCATTTAAAAAGTTGACCAATTTGTCTTTCAAGGCACAGTAAATCTCTACCTCCTCTAAATTTGATAGTGACAGCCCTTATTCTTCAATGTGTAACACGCTCATGCTTTCTGTTATATCCCCCAATGAATGCTGCTCATTCATGACATGCTTTGCTACAGCTGACGAGCCATTCTATCTATTCTTGTGCTCTTTAAAACTAACTTTAAAATTCTGTCTCGTCTACCCCACATATCTCACTTCACAGTTCTGACATTTTACTTCATATATTTCTGATTTCCCAATCCAGTTCTCATCTGTGTCAATCTTATGCCTCAGCCTCTCTCCTAATTTATTTATGTGAGGTGGTCCCCCAATATGGCATGACTATATTGCTCTGGATTTTTATCACTTTGCTGGTTACCATGCCTAACTGCTATGTCCAACTGATCCATCAAACCTACATCAGAACCATTTTCTACCACTGTTTGTCTAAGGGTTTTCATTTCCTCATTCTTGTTTTCTGGACTTAGAGGCACGTAATTAGCCCTGCGCACCACATTTTTGAAAAATGATAATTTATGTTTATGGTGTGGTAGGAGGACTTATCAATGACAATGTGCGGGTGTGCAGCTTGTTTTTAAGTTATGACGAGGCCTCATGGCATAAAAAAATTTGAAAATTGATTGTAACTCAGGTTGCGTGCTACCCTTATATGTCTATCAGTATGAGGACGCTTGTTTTATCTGATTTCCTTGTTTTTAGCACTTAAAATGGGATAATTTTGTCCTGAAACATGTTGTGGCAATAATTACACAATTGGCAACTGGGCAGCATAACCTCAATATTACACTGTGAACTAGAATCAACTCTGACTACCAAAATTTCATGGGTCAAATCAAGTTCAACTGCAATTGCCAATTCAAAATCTAATGAAATTACCAAAGGATGGATCTCACTTTACCCAAAAACAAACTGAAAAGATGTGAACATTAAAACAGTAGTTGTTAAACACTCTCACGCTGCTGAAACTCAAATAATTTTTCTTTTTTCTATCCGTAAGTTGGGCTTCAGTTCCCTCAGACAACAGTCTCTCTCTCTCTCTCTCTCTCTCTCTCTCTCTCTCTCTCTCTCTCTCTCTCTGTATGTGTGTGTGTGTGTGTGTGTGTGTGTGTGTGTGTGTGTGTTTGTTTCTAAAAATGAAGATGGACTTTGTCAGATAGCTTAATTTATTTTTAAATGTTACTGTCTGCTGCTTAACATCTCCTCTAAGTGGGGAGTATCAATATATCCTAATTCATATTTTGAATATAATAGAGGGAAACATTCCACATGGGAAAAATATATCTAAAAACAAAGATGATGTAACTTACCAAATGAAAGCGTTTGTATGTTGATAGAGACACTAACAAATTTTTTGTGTGTGTGTTTGTGTTTGTTAGTGTCTCTATCAACATACCAACACTTTCATTTGCTAAGTTACATCATCTTTGTTTTTAGATATATCTAATTCATCTTTTTTATATATAGAAACTGCATCAACCTTTAGGTATGCTACAAGTGGATGGCTGTTTAAGTAAAACAGTCACAAGCATGTACCTCTTTTATACCTGCCACACCTCAGTTCTATGAGACATTCGCAGGCAAGCAAGGCTCTGTCTGGGTGGATGTTTAATTCCCTAGTGCCTGATGGGAACATAATGGCTCTTCCTGCTCAGACTCAGACTCTGGACAGAATTTGTGAACTGTCAGGAAGTATTAATACCCTACCACCAAAAAGATCTCGGGTGGACAGTCCTGTGAAAAAGTTAGAAGAATTGCAGTAAAGAAAGCAATAGGTCACAAATTTGTCAAAATACATGTATAACATGAGAGAGTAAGGATCTTTTGAAAAGTATCTCTTTTATATATATTCACAAATGCTTAGAAGCAACTGCTGCAACTTTAAAAGAATCAAACAACTGTATAGAGCACCCTGTTGATTAAGTCAGCAACATCACTAAAAATGTCTATACTTTTATGCTCCAAAAAAATGAAGTGGCTATCCTATAACACCTGAAACTCATAAATCCCTTAATTTCAGTATTGGAATAGTCACCTTCCTTGATATAACAAAAAGTGACCCCATAGAATTAGAGGTAGACTGGTCCAATATAGGCTTCACAGAGATGAAGAATATTACGCAGAAAGTAAATGGGTCACTTGAAAATAGTGTGACATTTATCATTTATTTTAATGTCTAACATTTAAACCTCCCATACTACCAGAGAATATCACAGCTTTCTTTGTCTGCCCCACAGTTATATCCGGTGTACCAAAACCTGTGAAAAATTTTACCTGCCAAAAGTAAGAGATAACAACTCTTAGTTGTAATAGTTAAAGCTTTTTGCAATAGATGCAGATCAAAGGCACATGATACATACACTCCTGGAAATGGAAAAAAGAACACATTGACACCGGTGTGTCAGACCCACCATACTTGCTGCGGACACTGCGAGAGGGCTGTACAAGCAATGATCACACGCACGGCACAGTGGACACACCAGGAACCGCGGTGTTGGCCGTCGAATGGCGCTAGCTGCACAGCATTTGTGCACCGCCGCCGTCAGTGTCAGCCAGTTTGCCGTGGCATATGGAGCTCCATCGCAGTCTTTAACACTGGTAGCATGCCGCGACAGCGTGGACGTGAACCGTATGTGCAGTTGACGGACTTTGAGCGAGGGCGTATAGTGGGCATGCGGGAGGCCGGGTGGACGTACCGCCGAATTGCTCAACACGTGGGGCGTGAGGTCTCCACAGCACATCGATGTTGTCGCCAGTGGTCGGCGGAAGGTGCACGTGCCCGTCGACCTGGGACCGGACCGCAGCGATGCACGGATGCACGCCAAGACCGTAGGATCCTACGCAGTGCCGTAGGGGACCGCACCGCCACTTCCCAGCAAATTAGGGACACTGTTGCTCCTGGGGTATCGGCGAGGACCATTCGCAACCGTCTCCATGAAGCTGGGCTACGGTCCCGCACACCGTTAGGCCGTCTTCCGCTCACGCCCCAACATCGTGCAGCCCGCCTCCAGTAGTGTCACGACAGGCGTGAATGGAGGGACGAATGGAGACGTGTCGTCTTCAGCGATGAGAGTCGCTTCTGCCTTGGTGCCAATGATGGTCATATGCGTGTTTGGCGCCGTGCAGGTGAGCGCCACAATCAGGACTGCATATGACCGAGGCACACAGGGCCAACACCCGGCATCATGGTGTGGGGAGCGATCTCCTACACTGGCCGTACACCACTGGTGATCGTCGGGGGGACACTGAATAGTGCACGTTACATCCAAACCGTCATCGAACCCATCGTTCTACCATTCCTAGACCGGCAAGGGAACTTGCTGTTCCAACAGGACAATGCACGTCCGCATGTATCCCGTGCCACCCAACGTGCTCTAGAAGGTGTAAGTCAACTACCCTGGCCAGCAAGATCTCCGGATCTGTCCCCCATTGAGCATGTTTGGGACTGGATGAAGTGTCATCTCACGCGGTCTGCACGTCCAGCACGAACGCTGGTCCAACTGAGGCGCCAGGTGGAAATGGCATGGCAAGCCGTTCCACAGGACTACATCCAGCATCTCTATGATCGTCTCCATGGGAGAATAGCAGCCTGCATTGCTGCAAAAGGTGGATATACACTGTACTAGTGCCGACATTGTGCATGCTCTGTTGCCTGTGTCTATGTGCCTGTGGTTCTGTCAGTGTGATCATGTGATGTATCTGACCCCAGGAATGTGTCAATAAAGTTTCCCCTTCCTGGGACAATGAATTCACGGTGTTCTTATTTCAATTTCCAGGAGTGTATGAATATGTACATACATGCCAAAGTTTCTACATTAGCTGGGTAATCATCCTCTGTGGAGCAGTGATTCTGTATTCATGGAGAAGGAAGAAAGATTCAGGAATTATAGGTAATGAGGAAAATAGTGTGTGGTGAGGGCAAGTAAACCTTCATGGCATTGTAACCTTAAGTATTTGCCATATCCTTTGCAACAGTTCATAAGAAAACTGTTACCAAGAGCAATGCATCAACCTAATCTCCATCAGCTAAGCCAGACAGCTGCACCTACAAACAGAAAACTCCCTCTGAACCATCAAGCACTCCAAAGCCAACAGATCATCCAAGAACCAAATCCAATGCCAAGAAGCTAAGAAGTCAGAATATTTGTCTATACTAAAACCATCACCTGTAGGTTAAGAGAGCATTTTATCCAAAAACCGATTAAAGGTAAAGAAAAACGTTTTAAAACCATTGGAATGCTGAATACTGTCACTTTCTGACGGTAAAAGCTATGTTGCTACAATCATTATTTATTATAGAGTACCAATTTGTCAAAGTACCTTTTCACTCTATTGTCTGCTGCACATCACCATGCCAGAGAGAGAGAGGGGAAAAGAAAAGCCTCACAGTTCAATGGCCCTGATGATTCAGTGGATTCTGAATTCATGTGGAGGAGCTCAAATTTCAAACCCAGAAGAAGCCGCTGTGCCATTGCGTACCACAGAAAGTCTTGTACATATTGAAGCTTCACAGGGAAGTATTTTTGTTAGTGGGACACTAAACACTAATCTTCTTTTCTTCTCAATACAATGTAGTCTATTAAGTTAGCTTTTATATTTAATATAGGTGAGATGCATTGCCATTTTCTCTTTTGATTTTCCATCAAAAAGTGGGTGGTTGCTATATTTTTTTTCATTTAGTTTACATTCATTTAATGTTTAGAAAGAACTAGAGGAATATGTATGCAAATAGTTTGTCAGATATGGTAAACATCACTAGCAAAATGTTTATTTATGATGCATTTGTCTACAGTATAATGTAACTGTTGGACTTTTGTATGGAAATCCATAATGATTACATCATTTTCACTTGGAGTAATGAATGACACATCTCTTTAAATGTGGACAAACATGAGATAATATCAATAGAAAAAGAGAAATAAACATGTAGTGGTCAGTTATAAAAAGAACTTTCTAAAGCCAAGATCGCATAAATATTTATTTATTTTCAGTAACCAGTTTTGACAGACTTTGCTGTTATCTTTGGATCTTCAAAAGTTTTGTTAAAAACATGTTCATTGTGAAGTGAAGCGGCACGCCAAGTTGTCCTGTTAGTGCATAAAATGTAGCAATGTATAGAAAGGTTTGTCAGTAATAAAACATTTACAATCAAAAATCACCTTATGTACATGGCTATGTCAGTAGAGATGGGCAAAACTGTTCTTTTCAGAGACTGGATCAGAACTGTTCACTCCCTGAAATGAATTAGCTCTTTCTCATGACTCACCACTCATTTACAATAGAAAATAAATGGAAGGCACATTGCCCTTTAAACTTGATTTATTCCAGTACTATACCTGTATTTTGATCTTATTTGATCCTATTTTGAAGTAACACAGATAATGAGTAAGAATTTTGTATTGTTTATTGAAATTTCCACGATATGACAAAGTTTTTGATTATTGATTTATTTTGCACTATCGTGGTTTTTTGGGTGATCGGAAAATGTTGTAACTTGAGATTTACATTAACAATATATTTGGCTATAATGTATTAAAATTTCATTAACCTCATACAAATACATCGCAAGCCATATATTTTTAAATTGAACGTTTCCTTCCGAAGACGCCTAAAATCGCAAAATCCGTACCAGAATAAGAAAAAAATATATAAATTTGACTGTAAAACGAAAGTGCTGCATATAGCCTTACGCAGAATAAAACAAGGAAAATATTGGTGTATCACATTTTGCGATATGTTTATCGGTTCGCTCGTAATTAAAGCGTAAATTCGAGTGTCCATAATAAAAATCCTATAGTAAGAGGAGTCATCAGGAACCTAATCTAATCAGTTTAAACAAATAAAAATAAAATAAAAACAATTGATGTATACATAACATAATAATGTAATATACATAGCGGTATTACTACGAAGAACAATATCCAGTAGGGACGAACTCCGATGCAGAGGCGCTGAGTCGAGCAGGTCGAGCCGCGAGCTGTATTACTGCGTGAGCTGAGACCGCAGAGACCAGAGTGACACCTGAGTCGCTTTGCTCAACACTCTGGCTAGAGTCGAGACGGTGGGGTGAGCGTTGAGCGGGCGAGTTCCGAGGGTGGGGGGAGCGGTGAACTCACCCGCTCCGAGACAAATCGTCCGTTCCCTTGCGAGCAGGTTGTTGCAATTAGTTCCTATGTTATCCGCTAGGTGGCTCTCTGTCCTGTTGCTCGCATCAACTGCCCAGAGGGTAGGACGTGCGACTGAAACGATCGCCGACAGAGTGCGATGCGAAGTTAAGCTGCGCCAGACACTACACGCGGCAGACGACGCACAGAAACGGCACAGCATATGTGAAACACAAAATCCAATGGGGCACTGCACAATGCAGGCAGCCAAGGTAGAAGCAGGGCAGAGGCCGGCGCTGGCTGTGTTGTGTGGCGTGCACTGTGCTCTGACCAGCAGAGGCGCTGCTGATATGCTCCGTCTCTCTCTCTCTCTCTCTCTCTGCCGTGGGAAACGTTTGGAGCTACCGTTCTTTTTTTCTGAATCACTGATTGTTCACTCCTTTGAAAGATTCAACTCTATGAATTAGTTCAAGAGCGGATCCCCCATCTCTACATGTCAGCATATGTAGCACTCACAGATGATGGTTAAGTCGTACAAATCACAGTATACAATTGCTGAATTAATGGAACGTGTCAAGCTAACAGAAGTGCTACTGTGTATTTTATTATATGTCGTGAAAAGGACAGTTGCTACTTACCATACAGCGGAGATGCTGAGTCACAGACAGGCACAGCAGAAAGACTGTCAGAAAGTGAGTTTCCGGCTTACATCTCTTCGTCTTGGGAGTCTGTCTTCAAGGAAGCTACAGAGATTAGATTAGCTAATAATTTAATATATATTTGATAAAGATAATTTGCAAGAAGAGCTCACATACTTGAAGAGCATTTTTAAAGTGAACGGAATTTCTCTGCAACAAATTTGTAGAGCGTTCAATGTAGAACCTAGAATGCAGGTATGTGATGGGGAAGAAGACAGTAATTATTTCAGATAAAGTACATTTTTGCCCTGTGTAGGTTCTCTTTACTTGATGATAGGCCGTATTCTTGAGAAACACTGTGTTAAGGTGATCTTACGGCATCCCATACAGGTTGCAGCTTTACTCGGCTCTGTAAAGGACAATTTATTGTTTCATAAGGTGAGAGTGTATCACATTCCTTGTGGAAATTGTGAGAAGTCATACATAGGTCAAACAACACACACTGTTCATGTGAGATACACATGCTTATCACTGCCAGACAAGTCAGCTGTGGCTGAACATTGCATCGATACAGGGCATTCGATGAACTACAGTGATGTGAAGATTCTAGCATCCGCCTCTTCCTTTTGGGATTCTATGTTCAAGGAAGCTATAGAGATTTAATAATTTAATAAATAATAACAATTTAATATGAATATAATAGAGGGAAACATTCCACGTGGGAAAAATATATCTAAAAACAAAGATTTTGAGACTTACCAAACAAAAGCGCTGGCAGGTCGATAGACACACAAACAAACACAAACATACACACAAAATTCAAGCTTTCGCAACAAACAGTTGCTTCATCAGGAAAGAGGGAAGGAGAGGGAAAGACGAAAGGATGTGGGTTTTAAGGGAGAGGGTAAGGAGTCATTCCAATCCCGGGAGCGGAAAGACTTACCTCAGGGGGAAAAAAGGACAGGTATACACTCGCGCACACACACACACACACACATATCCATCCGCACATACACAGACACAAGCAGACATTTCAATAAATGGAGATAATGGTTTTAATTTGGACAAAGCAAGGAATCCGGCTCTTGGGATAGTTAAACTGCAGAGAAGTGTTATCACCACTGAACATATATCAATAAGCGAGTCGAATGTCTGTACACCTTTTCCACAGGTGGCATGTGTGTAAGTGTATCTCTTTGCTGCTGACCAGCATCTGTAAATCACAGGTGCGTACCGCCACGGTGGAGCAAATAAGACCATGCTTGGCACATTGTCATCAGTCTTGTGAATTACTCTGAGGATGGTTGGACAATATGTGGCTGAAATATCAGTGGAAGAAATTTTATTTGCATGGCTTCATGTCCAAAGTTTAATGGACTATATTATTATGTGTTCTGCAACACTATGATATGATGTAGTGGCCTGGTTGAATAAAAACCAAGTAAGTAAATAAAAATCCATATCTTTTATAAGTTATGTGGTTTCTGTAGTTGAAAATCCCTGTTACTCCTATTACCAATCACACCGATGTAGGCTTCTGGACTTACAGTGCACACATACACTGACCAACCAAAACATTATGACCACTGCCCACCATGGTGCTGGATGCTAACAGGAGGCGTTGCAGGCATGTGACACGGTAACAAAAGTATACTAGAGCAGACATGGACAGGGTACCGCCTTAGCAGAGATATGGGCTGTAAATGGGGAAATCCATTGAGATGAGTGACAAAGGGCAGATTGTTAAAATGCAGACCCCATGAACAAGGATCTCAAAAGTAGCAAAGCTGGTCGAATGTTCATGTGCTGCTGTCATGCAGATCTACAGAAAGAAGTAGGATAGTGAAACTACCACTGGATGCTAAATGGTTGGACGTCCATGACTCTTCACAGAACGTGGGGTTCTGCTCTGTAAAGTTGGATAGATGGTGATCTGTGCCATCTCTTCCAAAAGATCACAATGCTGGTGCATGCTGAAGCGTTTCGGGGCTCGCCATTCATCAAACCGTATTGAATGGAGCTCCACAGCAGACCACACCCCTGTGTGTTCACATGTTGACCCAACAATGTCATCAGTGACAATTGTAGTGGGCACAGTACTATTTGGGTTCAACCATCGATCAATGGAAATGTGTTGGCTCTTCAGGTGAATCACATTTTTGCTACACTATGTCGATGGTTGTCTCTACAAACACTGTCATCGAGGTGAACGGCGGCTTGAAACATGCAGTGCGCCTTGGACACAGGCTGGTGGGAGCAGTGTTATGTTATGAGAGACATTCTCTTTTGCTTGCATTGGACCTGTGGTGGTAATCAGAGACATGCTGACAGCTGCAAACAACTTGCATCGCTCCATGCATGGTGTCTTTTCCAATGGCAATTTCATCTATCAGTAGTATAATTGTCCATGTCTCAGATGCAGAACCATACTACAGTGGTTGAGGAGCATTATAGTGAACTCATTTTGATGTCTTGGCAGTGTAATTCGCTTGATGTAAATCCTATGGAACCCATCTATGTTCCTATCAGACACCATCACCGCATACACAAATCAGCAACCCGTTATTTACACAAATTACATGATCCATGAGTAGACATCTAATGTCACATCCCTCCACAAATCTACCAACAAACTGTTGAATCCCTGATATGCAGAATCAATGATGTATTTCATTCCATAGGCGGACAAACAAGCTGTTACGTAGAGGGTCATAATGTTTTGGCTTATCGATGTAAACATCACGTATAGTAAGTATTACTATATTTTTATAAGCATTGTAAAGAAAAGTATAATTGAGAAACTGTGGTTTTTATGGAATTATGTTGTTGATGTATGGTGTTGCTACTATCCTTTATTAACAAAATTGGTAAACTAATATTAATTATTGTTATTTGTTACTGTAATATACAAATAAAATTTGGTATAGGGTTCTGGTCTTCTTCCGTAAGGAGCTTCCCTCCTCCTCCTCCTCCTTCTCCTCATCTCTCTCTCTCTCTCTCTCTCTCTCTCTCTCTCTATCTATCTATCTATCTCTCCCTCCCTCCCTCCCTCCCTCCCCCTCCCTCCTTTTTTTGGCACCTGTAGACTGTGATGAATGAATGAGTTAGTAGAATTGTTCTATATTGGAAGTTCTCTTTCACCTAAATTATATTTGACCTGATTTTTTGTTTAATTTATCAGTCCAAGAAAAAAATGGTTTTGCGTCATATCAATTTTTTAAATCAGTTAAAGAAACTTCTAAAATTCACTCTGATGATAAAGTGTCTTTTTACACATTTATTGCTACCAGGCAATTCATTGTGTGGAGTATGTTTGAAAGATATTGTTAACCATAGAAGATGTACATCAGAATGGATGAAGCTATATTTTAGAACTTATGATTAGAAAATAATTTGCAGGTCTGTACCCTCCTTCATAACCCAGACAGGCATGAAGTGGAAATAACTATCTTCTCTCTTGTTCGACCAATGTTATCTGAACAGTGTGATATTCAGAAGGTGGAAAACTGCATGAAGAACAGTGCCTTTTATTATATAGAGACAAAACATGATGGAGAAAGGTTTCAGATTCATTTTATGACTGGCACATTCAAGTATTTTTCAAGGTAAATTAAAAGATGCAATTTCCTATGCTTTCAAGCCCTTTTTGTGTTTTCAAGCCCTTTTTGTGTACTGATTAAAGAGAAAAATCCTAAAAATAAAAAATTAGGGTCCACTTATTTCTGTGTTCCATTACAATTTTCTGTTCATGAAATCTGAGTGAAATGAAAATTATTGTAGATGCTCTAACATTGTGGTTATCGCTACGTGCAACCAGTTTTGTTAGAGAAGGAGCTAGATATTATCAACCTATGCTAACTGCATTACTGTTCAGTAGATACCATCTAAATATGGTGTACCCTTCTTCATCAGTACCCTCAAATGAAATAACTGTGACCCTTGTACATAAACTCATCAAGTGCTCATGCACAACATTTCATTGCAGTGGGAAAACGGATTGGTTTGAAAACACCTTTCATGTTGCATTACAGTGTATCACATTTAAAAAATCTCATTTATAATTAGTAAATAAACTTACAACATTTACTATTTGGGTACGGAATTTTAAATTTTTGAACAAAGCTACGTTAAAAAACAGTGATTAAAAATGTCATGGGTCTGTTGAGGCTGTCTGTTACTAGAATAAAATGTTTTATTCATTACTACTTAGTAGTTCTGACTACATGGTCATTACCAAGCATCATGTACATATGATCATATGTATGCTAATAACAAATAGCAGACATTAATGAAAAAGAAAACTCTGAGTTATGTCAAAATGCATCGTCGATCCCATTGCTTATAAATTTTAGTGTCAAACAAAAACAGGGTAACTCTGTTTACACATATTGTCAAGTGGAATAAACAACAGGAATATGTTTTCCTGTCCCTGGGTAGTCATTTTCCTATTAACTGATTCATCACTGAAAATTTTATCCCCTGTTTTAATTAATTTGTGATGAGTAGGTACAAATTAAGTGATATGCTTTACCTTCTCTGCAAGTGTTTTTCTTGTCACATTTGCACCTGTTGATCTTCAGAATGTGATTGCATACATCATCATCAAATATTGTTAATTATTGATAGTTGGCAGCCCTGCAGCCAGGCGACTAGCGCGAGTTTTGGTGTTCTCGTAAAGATAAGTTATTTCAGATTATAAAACATATAGATTAGTACTGATTACGTGGTAAATAAGTGTATTAGTGTGCCGTTTAAGTGTACCATTGAAGGTTTCATTTTTCTTTACGTAATATAGCAGAAAACGCGAAAAGACCGTAAAGTCATATTTTCTGTTTACGTTCTGCTGCAGCAAATCTATAGAATTTCGTTTAGTTGTTCCTTGCTCTCTCCAGCAATTTAACTTAGCATACCTCTTCATTATTTAACTAGCATTTCCGGAAAGTAGCGTAAAGTTTAACTTGTTGTTTCAGAAACTGCACTTTTGTTTTTGTTTACACACAGTTGCGTATAGGCCAAATTTGTGTAACCATATTTTCGTGTTTATCTGTAATTTAACTGACTTATTCTTAATAAACTATTACGTTTATCATGAGTGAAAAGTGCTTGACTTGCCGTAGAATTGTTAGGTCGGGTCTTTGGTGTGATGGGTGCTGTAGTTTTTTCCATGTGGGTGACTGTAGTGGCATGGGAATAGGGGAAGTAAATGAGACTCATCAGTGGTTTTGTAGGATTTGTAGTAGAGATAGGAAGATACTAGAACAGGAAGGGAAAATTGCCGCCCTTCAGGCTGAGTTAGACAAGGCCAGGGGAGATCTTGACAGGTTAAGGAGGGAGAAGGGTAAAGAGAGGTGGGAAGTGGCAACAGGCAACAGGAGGAACAGGCCTAGAACTTTGTCTGACAGCTTTATGGTGAATGTGGAAAATAGATTTGACCTGTTGCTTCAGTCAAAAGCTGGTGAGCCTCAAGCAGTTGCAGGTGTAGACAGGGCACAACAAACTTTCAGCAGCAAATTGAAAAGTAAGAATGTAGGGAAATCAGTAAAGAGAAAGAAAGTGTTGTTGTTAGGTAGTTCCCATGGAAGAGGTGTCGGCCAACTTTTGCAGGATGAACTAGGATCAGAATACCAGGTCACAAATTTTTTTTAAACCTAGTGCTGGTCTGGAGCAGGTGACAGAGGATTTAGGATCACTTTGCAAAGATTTCACTAAGGAAGACACCGTGGTTATAGTGGGTGGGGCAGGTAACAGTATTGACAGAGATCCTGGGTACAGTATAGAGTGTGACCTGGCGAAGATTGCATCAGCATCGAAGCATACTAGTGTTGAGTTTGTATCTGTTCTTGGGCACCATGACCGACCTCATTTGAACTCTTCTGTCAAGAGAGTTAATTTGAAGCTGGAACGGCTGCTCATGTCGGGTGCGGGGTCACACATTGGTGTGGTTCATGTTGATTCTCTCAGTAGGTGGGATTATACTAGGCATGGCCTTCACCTCAACAGGAAGGGGAGGGTAAATTGGCTGGGGAAATAGCAGGAAAGTTAAAGGGGGGAGGCACTGTCATGAGTGGTAAAATACCAGTGGTCATAGGATTCAGAAAAGGCCCTTACTTTTTCTTGTGTTTATCAATGACCTTTATCAGTAACATTACCAGATGCCAAGTTTGTTTTGTTTGCTGATGATACAAACATTGCAATAAATAGCAAATCAAGGGTAGTCTTAGAAAGATCAGCCAATAAAATATTTGTGGACATTAATCACTGGTTCCTAGCCAATTCTTTGTCACTAAACTTTGAAAAAACACACTACATGCAGTTCAAAACTTGTAAGGGGTGTCCCAAGAGTATATGTCTAACATACGATGACAAGAAGATAGAAGAAGTGGACAGTGTTAAATTCTTGGGATTACAGCTTGATAATAAATTCAACTGGGAGGAGCACACCACAGAACTGCTCAAGCGTCTTAACAAATCTCTGTTTGCAATGCGAATTTTGTCAGACATAGGGGATATAAAAATGAAAAAGCTGGCATACTATGCTTACTTTCATTCCATAATGTCATATGGGATTATTTTTTGGGGTAATTCATCAAGCCAAGCTAAAGTTTTCCGGCCACAAAAACGTGCAGTAAGAATTATATGTGGTGTGAACTCAAGAACATCCTGCAGAAGCCTGTTTAGGGAACTAGGGATACTAACTACAGCTTCCCAATATATTTATTCCTTAATGAAATTTGTCATTAAAAATATATCACTTTTTCAAACCAACAGCTCAATTCACGGAATCAGTACTAGAAATAAGAATAATCTTCACAAGGATTTAAAGTCACTTAGTCTTGTACAAAAAGGTGTGCATTATTCAGGAATACACATTTTCAATAACTTGCCAGCAGCCATAAAAAGCTTAACAACCAATGAAATTCAGTTTAAGAGAAGCCTAAAGGATTTATTGGTGGCCAACTCCTTCTACTCCATTGATGAATTTCTTAGTAAAACCAGCTGATTTGTATATAAGTACAACATAACTTCTGCACAATTTCAGTGCAGTAATGTGTTCACTGAAAATTTGTGTGTGTGTGTGTGTGTGTGTGTGTGTGTGTGTGTGTGTGTGTGTGTAAGTGTGTAAGTATAATCTAACTTCTGCACCATTTCAGTGCAGTAATGTGTTCATTGTAAATAAGTATTACAGTAGTTGTATTACATGTTTATTACCTTATAAATAAATAAACAAAAAACTTTTTTATTTTAAATTCAGTGCATTAGTATTTGTAAAATGACTCTTAGTGTTCATTAAAAAATGACGATCATTCCACTTGGGACCTGTGGAATGGTACATTAGCTTATTTGGTTTAGTTGTAAATATTTGTCATGTATTGTTGTTTTTCTGACATGTTCCACATCCTGGAGGACCTCCTCACTACGGATCAATTGGAATGAAAGTAAATCTCTAATCTAATTGAAGACATAGCTTGTTTCCTGAATGTGCTCCTTTGGGTTTTTTCTGATCTAGATGTTCTTTGAGTGATCTGTTGAGGAAGTACACTGCTGCAGAGACTATTTGTCCTCAGTACTTTATTGGTAAATTACCTTCAAAGAGTAGGCATTGTGCCTTCTTCACAGAGGTCCTGTTATAATGTCTGATTACACCATTTTGTGAATCTATCAGGTCTACAGACACCTTGTTTCAGAAAAATTCCCAACAGACCATTGCACCTGATTCTTGTTACTTAGTGGAGTTGTGGAAATCAGTCCAAAGACTGGTTTGATGCAGCTGTCCATGCTTTTTCTAGGGCAAACTTCATCTCTGAACAGCTACTGCAATAACTACTGCAACATATATCTATTTGAAACTGCATATTATACTCAAGCCTTGCTCACTATCTACAGTCTTCCTCCCCCCTCCCTCCCAACTGTCCATTTCCTCCAACCCCTGTCTCTGTCCACCTCCTCCAACCCACTCTCTCTGTCAATCTCCTCCTCCCCCTTCTCCCTCTTCATCTCCTCCTTTTTTCTGTCCATCTCCTCTCCATCTCCGTATCCTCCTCTTCCCTGTCTCTGTCCATCTTATTCGTCCTCCCCCCCCCCCTCCCCCTTATCTGCCCACCTCCTCCACTTCCTCTCTCTCTTTGTTATTACTTCCACCCCAAACAGGAGGCTGGTGGTTCTTACTCCCACAGTGTTTCTTCCCAGATCATGACTAATATATGTACCAAATTTTGTTGAAATTATTCCAGGGGGTTTAGGATGAGCTTTTTATCCATGGTTTTGCCCATTTACACACATTATGTACAAGTCAAATATGTTTCACTTGCATTTAACATATTCCACACATATTTGTACAATTATTTCACCTGGATATCTAGCGAATTTTTTCATGGCCAAACTTCCCCGAATGGGGGACGCCCATCCCACAATGCCCTACAGGTTCATTTTCACCACAGCTCAATGGTTATCATGTCATGTCTCTTGAAACATGTGTGATACTATATTTGTGTATGTACTTTCAGCGGCATATGTAGATATTGTCTGCGAAATGTGTTGTGAATAAAGTTAGTAGCAGAAAAGAGAGAAGTATTAATTATAAATGTCATACATGATGCTGCAGTTTTTCACACACATCTCTGTTTATGACATCATATCTCCTCAACTATGCCGTACAGTGATGTAGTTTTGCTGGCACTTTCAATAGTGTATGTGCATACTGTCTGCAAAATGTGTCACGTATACAGTTAGTAGTAAAGACATAATAAATTAAAACATCATGCCTCATGCGACAGTTTTAGTGCAGGAACAGTGATTATGTTGTAAAAGATAAACTTTATTCCTTTCAATATTTTGCGAGAGTTGTCAGCAAGAAAAAGTTTCATAAAAGTTTGATATTATGTGTAAAGTTTGTTGCTAGTCACTAAATGCTCTCATTCTCGAACACTGGATGTTGTGTGCTACTCTTCTTTTTCACCCCAAGCCCTTGGAGAGTTAGGTGTATGTTGTAAGGTAGCCTATGTGTTAATTCATGGCATAAGCTGTGTCCATTCCACATTTCATGCAAATCCATCCAACAGTTTCAGCATGAAGGAGTAACAGACATACTAACACACACACTCACCAACTTTTGCATTTATAATGTATGTAAGATGGATGCAGCAGAATACTGCGCAAGACTCATGAAGGTGTAATCCAAATGCAGATTGGATTTCTGTCTAGTGTTAATTGAGTGAAAGTTGCTAATTCTTAGGGATAAGCTCATATTGTTTACAACAAATGACTTTAAAGAAAATATATATTGAGAGGCCAACATGAGATTCACGAGCTTACACAGCACACTGCTAGAACTGCCCATTTCTGAGCCAAAAATTCCCTTCATGAATAGGAAGAGCTAACCCAGAATGTAATACAGTACATCATAAATGACTGAAAATAAGCAAAGTAGGTTAATTTTCAGTTTGGACTATCACTTATTGCAGATACTGTTCTAATGGAGAGCACAGAACCATTCAGTTCTTGCACATGATCCTGAACATGAGCTTTCCATGACAGTTTACCATCCATTAGAACACACTGGAATTTGGATTCTGTAGACTCACTAATCATATGCCTGTTCCATGTATCAAAATGACACTTTTAGTTGAATTGCTTCAATTTATTTTCTGCAAGTCATGAATGTATTTCTTGAACTGCAAACAGAAACAGTAGCGGTCCCAGCACTGACCCATGAGGCACCTCCCACTTTATTCAAGGCACAATCAGACCCACATCATAGCCTTCCTAATTACTTTTGCTGTCTGTCCTTAAAGTATAAGATGAACCAGTTATGAACTCTGACTCTTATTCCATAATGGTCTAACTTCTGCAGTAATATTCTTTGATTAGTTCAAATTCCTTTGTAAAATCAAAGAACATGCCTAGCGCTCACACCTTTTTGTTTAATCCATCTAGTACCTCACAGAGGAAAGAGAATATAGTGTTTTCAGTTTTTAAAGTAAGTATCAACTTCCAGCGTGGTTGAATAGCTGTGGGGCAGCATCTTCTGTTAATTTGTGCAATGAAAAACCAGTCCAAAGTTGCAAATTTTACTTATTTTATTCACTTGATGACTAGTTCCAGGCCAAGACCCATTTTCAAATCATCATTACATAGTCAAAATTATTATTTCAGTAGATGTGACCCACTAACACCACATGTAGAAACATGTGAGCCAATACTGACCGTACAACTTAGAACACAGCTCGAAGCTTTATAACATTAAAGATATGTTTTGATCATGTTGACTAGAATACTCTCTTTGAAATTCTTAAGGAAGCTAGAAAAAAAAATAGTGGGAGAAAAAGATTATCTGCAACTTGTACGAAAACAATACTACTTTTATGAGTTGAAAGATGTGAAAGGGAAGCAGTAGGCGAGAAGATAATGAGACAGTATTGTAGCCTAACCCCAGTGTCATTCAGTCTGTGTATTAAGCATGCTGTGAAAGAAATTAGGGAGAAATTTGGAAAAGACATTAAGGTTCAGGGAAAGGAAATAGAAGCTTTAATGTTTGCTTGTGACATTGTAACCCTGTCAGGGACAGCAAAGGACTTGGAAGAGTAGTTGAGTGGAATGGATAGTATCTTGAAAGAAGATTATAAGATGAAGAGCAACAAAAATAAAATAAGGACAATGGAACGTAGGCAAATTAAAAAAGGCAGTGCCTGAGGGAATTAGATCAGGAAATAAGTGGTTAATAGAAGTTTTAAGAATGTAGTGCTATAGAAGAATGCTGAAGGTTAGGTGAGTAGATTGAGTAACTAATGAGGAGGTACAAAGTCAAATTAGAGGATAAAGGAAATTTATGGCACACCTTGACTAAAAGAAGGGACTGAGTGATAGGATGTTCCCTGAGGCATCAGTGGGTCATCAGTTTCGTAATGGAGGGAAGTGTAAATGGTAAAAATTGTAGAGGAATATCAAGGCTTGAATACGGTTAGCAGTTTCAACACAACAACAAGGTCTTGGGTAGTGAATGGGACATTTATTGGATCATTATCAGTTAGAGTTAGGAACAACACAGATTCTCCAATTGACTACTCTCAGCTTATCCTAAACTTCTTTGTTGTTTGCTGTAATTTATTTTGTTATATATCCTCAATTGTTTATGTTGGATGCACACTTAAGTTGTTTAATGTTAATGATCTTTTGAGTGCCTTGTACAATATTTTCTCTGGAGTTCGAATGGTGAGTAATTGGATGACTCTAAAAGGTTATCAAATCAAATAACAAGACAGGCAACACTGCATAAATTTAAACTGGAGCCAGTGTACAACTATTTTTTAAATAATGCATATGATGATCAGCTTGCAGTTCATGAAGCACATTTCCTTTCATGAAATAATGCCAATAATGTATGTAGACTTCACAGAGTCTAACTTATTTACACAAGTGGCAGCTAAATATCCGTTCCTCACGTCCACCTTGTGTAAATAGTGATATACGAACTGAAGATGGCTGAACTCAACTGTAGCCAACACTGATTACGAAAGTGTGAGATTAAGTGCATATTAATGACTGTTACCAGTAGGTGACTGACATCTAAGGTGGCTGAACAGAGACTTGACACCACTGACAGACTCTTTTGTGATGTCAGTTGGCTCACTGTGCCCTGTCCTCAGTACCTATTTAAAGACTTGCATTGAAACATTTTTACAAAATCTTAAAATACAGATCAATTATATTTTTATTAAGAATATGAAAGACAGCAGTTGTAGGCAATATTTGTACACATGTAGTGGTGAAGTTTTTTAACTATTGGTTGTATATTTTTAAGTAGGTATCATACTGGGTTTTATTTTTATTATATCCTTTCTTCCAGAAGCACTAGTCTTTCAAGGTTCACAGGACAGCTTCTGTGAAGTTTGGAAGGTAGGAGATGAGGTACTGGCAGAATTGAAGCTGTGAGGATGGGTAGCTTATTTGGTAGAATACTTGCCAGTGAAAGGCAAAGTTCCAGATTTCAAGTCTTGGTCCGGCACTCAATTTTAATTTGCCAGGAGGTTTCAGTTTTGATATTTTATGTAAACTAAATTTCTTTTTATTGTATTATGTTTTATTTGTCCTGTTATCTAGAAAAAGCAGCTTATTCATAAGACTTTTGACAAATCAGTTTATAAGTATAAAGATGGAAGTGACCCCTATGCATAGTTATTTAAAATTATAAACAATACAGTGTGTGTATTTTTAAAATTACAAAGAATATGCTTCATACATTTATGTGTTCACATAGTACACATCATAAAATAATCTTCAGTGAAATAAAAGCAATGGTGCTATAAATATGATGTAAATATGGATTTTATAAGGATATAAAAGAAAAAAAATTGTATTTATAGTAGGTAAAATAAATTTACTCGCCAAGCGGCAGCAGGGGAACACATGCACAAAAAGGTTTAACTTTTACAAACTTTCAGAGCCAGTGGCTTCTTTGCCTGGCAGAAGAGTTGAAGGGGAATGAAGAGGGGTGAAGGAAAAGGACTGGAGAGGTTTAGGGAAAGGGGTACAGTTCACCGAAAAGTCACCCAGATGGATTTTCATGTGTATTGCTGCATGTAAAAATTATCCCCTGTCTCTTGCTATTTTCGGTACGACACCTGAAGATGGGCATATAAGTGCCCAAAACCGGTCATGTCCTAAATAAAAGAATCTTACAACTGCAGTTGTATTTTCAACTTGTGGTATCCCGAGAAAGTCTATTAATAAAGTTTCAAGAAACAAGTTTTAAATGATAGGATAAGATTAGAATAATTACTGCATGCCCAGAGGCATTCAAACAATCATTCTTCCTGCACTCCATGTGTGAGTGGGATGCGACGACACCCTAATGACTGGTACAATGGGACATTCTCTCTGCCATGCACCTCTCAGTGGTTTGCAGAATATAGATGTAGCTGTAGATGGAGATATTTACAGACATTCTTCCTACACACTGCTCATGGATAGAATGGAAAACACACAATGTTTCCGGTATTCTGTGTTTCATCAACCACTCATCATTTAGTGGCTTTTGGAGGATGTGGGTAAAATCCTTCCTATATCTAACATACAATTATCCAAGTAAAACTTAACAAATGTGGTGTAATGGTACATGATGTCTCTTTATTAAAAACAGGTATATTTTGTTCTTTATTTTCTTTATCTCAGAGCACAGTATTTTAATTCCTTTATCAGTTCACAAAACCCTTGGACATTACTGATGTGATTTGCTATGTTAACGTAACATAACATTTTTTACTGAGTTCCTCTTTCATGGAAATTTTCCAGAAATGGCTTTGACTATACAGCCATTTATGGCAGCAATGCAATGACAGGAGTTCTCACGCCACTGTTGTCAAAACAGTTGCAACCTGGTGTTCAAAGTTTCATTATTGATGGAGAGATGATGGTCTGGGACAAGAACATTGTCGCATTTCGATCCAAAGGTATGTGGCATTGTTTTTAGTTCAAAATTCTAATCACCTGATCATGAGCCATATAAAAAGGAAATAGGCTTTATGATGGATGGCTTACATATCCAGCTATGTTTACAAAAGTTTCTATTTCTCTTAGTTTATTTTACTTGCATAGTCATACAAGCTAGGACCATGTCCGTTCCTTTACTTGTTTCTGATGGATTGGTTTCCTGCTATACAGAAAATCTACTGATGCACCAAAAGATGAATCACATTATTAATATTAAATAACTTTGCAGCCAAGAAAGTTTTTATCCTGAAACAAAATTTCCACATATAGGCTAGTGACAATAATGTCTTTTGATTGTTATAAAGTTTGTAATTAATTTGAAATTAGACTCAGAACATAAAGAACAGGTACTAAATGCACCACACACAAAATTATGATCTGTCACAACACTTCATGGTCCTCATTATCATCTTTTTCATTAAGACCTCCTGCGGCTTGAGGTTTTGAAGTTCAGATAAACTGCCGATACAAGTTTGATTATGAAGTATTACTACTATGTAGATGCTGTAGACACTAAATAATGTTGTCAGCCCGAGATAACAACTGAGCATTGCAAAGCAACAAAATTGTGCTTTTTGCTTTGGGCCCATGTGCAAATGAATATCTGAGGAAGTGGTGAGACATCTTTTCATGAATGTCTGTGTGAGGATACACATATAGATAAAGCTGGTTCACCATAAGGTCAACAGATGTCAGTAGCATGGTTGCCTGCTACAATTTGAAAATTTATGACAGTGTGCTTTAGGTTCTTCTGGTTCTCACACACTAAGGAGCTCCTTGTCATACATGGAATACTTCTTCTGGGCCATAGTGGGGGGGGGGGGTGGGGGGGGAGCTTTATCTTGCCACTGTCACACTGTGGCACCAGCCACAGAATCTGATGCATCCACAAATAATGCAAGTTGATCGTATAAACCAGGAAATGTGAAACATGCGGTGTTTTCAAGATCCTCTTTGCATTTTGGAACAACAGTTGCTTCTTCTGCCTAGTCAAACATGTCGTTGGTCATTTTTGGTTGTTTCTTTTAGGAAATAATTCAACAAAACATGGTTTTCAGCAGCATGTTCCAAATGCCATCAATAAAAATTGATGATCCCTAAGAATGCTCTAAGTTCACAAACTGGTTTGGGTCATTCGTAGTTTCTTATTGCTACAACCCTTTCTGGTTTTGGCTTCATTCCTGTGGGTGTAATTAAGTGTTCTAAGAATGTTAGCCATTGTACACCAAATACTGATTTTCCAACATTTATTACAACAAGATACATATTTAACTACTTAAAGAGTAAATTTACATGCTCAACTTGTTGCTTCAGAGATTCACATAAATATAGTTTTCTTACAATTTCATTTATAAACCTCTGAAACGTGATAGGTGCATTGCAAAGTCTGAAGGATATACAATTAAATTCATAAAGACTAATTGGTGCAATAATAGATGATTCTGGTTTATCTTCTTTGGTGGATGGAATTTGTTAATAGGATTTGAATAGGTTAATTTCTGAGAATATCTTTTTATTCATCAAATTTACATGACCAACTTTTAGAACTGGACACCAGCCTGGGAGAGTCATGTCACTCAGATGCTACAATCTCCACAAACTCGCCACTGGCCATTTAGCCTCATAACAAGGTGTAATGGACCAGCCTACTGTGCTTGTGATGGATGTATAATACCATTCTTTAACAGGCAGTGAAATTCTTTTTTAGCAGTTTGCAATTTATGTACATCCAATCTACAAGCCTTGCTGTATGCTGGTGGACCATTAGACATTGTGATGTAACGCTACACTTTAGGCTTCAACACTGTGGTCGAATATTTAAAAAATATATATATATATATATATATATTTTATTTGCTTGGTGAAAATATTACGTAAAATTGTAATTTCCTATTTCTGTTGTGGTACTTGATTTAAAGAGAAATGGTCATCATTAGCATTGGGTTCTGATTTTGTCTAGCATGAGACTGTTACGTTCCATGGTGTGTACATAACAATTTTTTAAATACAACATGTGACTCACCACCTTCTATAGTTAAGTTTGTGTCAGTGGCTACTATCATTAATAAATATCTGTTTATATTACACAGAATGTTGTAATAAACATTAGTTCTCAGGGGGCCCGATGGCAAGTGGTTACATTATGTACCAATTTTATTAATGATTGAACCTTTAATTTAATTTTACTGACTTTAGAATATTGAATGAGAAAAACAGAGTTCTCCTGCATTTACATTTACATTTAATAAATGATTTAATAAGAATAATGGTTTTGCCTTTGTAATGGCCAACCTATGCTGCAAGAGAAATGGTGGTTCTATCCGGAGCTCACAGTTAAAACCTTTGAACCAGAAGTTTTTACCTTTGACCCATTGACAGCGTGAATACTGAAATCACAGGATTTACCTTTCTTGCTTCTTGCAACTTGTATAACAGACAAATCTGTACCACTGTCTACCAGAAAATATCTTCCACAATTTTGATCTTTAACAAATAGGTGACATTGGTGGCTTGATGTGAGTACTGGGGTAAAACACTCAGCCCTGTTGTGTCTACCCTTTCTACTTTTCCTTATTTTGCCATTGGCAAGAATGAACACATTTTTCAGGCTTACATCATGTGCCAAATTTCAAATGACAATAGTAATATTTACCATTTTTATCAAATTTTGCTCTGCTTCTAGATCTACTGCATGATCTTTGCCTACATGCTTTTCAAAACATCTTAATCTCATTTTCCAATTATTAAATTTTTAAGAGAAGAGCATGGACTGACAGGGATGATGATTTGATGAAATGAACTGAATTGACACGCAGTTTGAACTTCCTCGACAAGAGTGCATTTCAATTATGATGTGCCATTTGAACTGTCTTATCCACTGTTTCATCAGATATAACTAAAATACTTCGAATACTACTAGGAAGTTTGTCAAGCCATTGTGATTTTAAGATCTTGTCTGACACATTAGTAACTGCACAGCTGTGCATTTTTCTTAACAGTTGGCTAGGATTTGTGTTGCCAAGTTTTAAACCACTCAAAAGTTTTTAAATGTGATGCTCTTCACTTTCTTTAAATATGGTGAAAAGTCGTTCTTTTACAAGAGAATATTTATTGTTCTCATCACTTGTAAGTAGATCACATATATTTTCAACAAATTTTGGCTACAGGTCTTTAGCTATACCAGCGATCATTGCACTTTGACTAAACCAGATATCTGGTTTCTCAGTCAAAAATGACAATCGCTTAATGCTTACCCCATCAACTTCCAGTTTGCTTTCAGGGTTATTCCCCTCACATCCATTAAACACGTTATATGACAAATTCAAGTTTTAAAAAATCACATTGAAAATTTTGCTGCAAATTACGTTGCAAATGTCATGCCACCAATCATGTCGGGGTCACCAATTTATTTAAGGACTCAGTTTAACATGGATCTTTCTATTTATTTTTTTTATCTTGCACACAGTGAAAATTGAATTACAATAACAATGGAGTTACAACTTTCTTCTTTTGTCAAATACCAGAGATGATAATGCTATCATGCCAACATTACCTTTACAAACATTCTATAGACATAGAAATACTAATAGCAGTTTGTCATGTTCCCACTTGTTCATTCTACACATTCATCACGTACATAAATTGTACTTTTTACAGTCTAATTTTTAGAATAATTTTACACCATGTAAAAAATTATGTATTGGACTTGTATAATTGTTCTCAAACACCTGGTGCACAGCTAGGGTAACATAATGAGGATAGTAATTCTGACAGTATCATTACCGCTCTTCTGTACAACTGCTTTCTTTGTCACATCTAATAAGCATGATATTCAAGTCGAGTGTTGAGAACAGTCAATATGTTTGTTCTGTTACATTGTTCATTAGCTACCTAGATGGGTATTCTATTCCACAGAGTCTCTATATTGTAGTGATTGTACTTTATTTTGCATACTATCAACTGAAAATTTATTGAATTCAGAGAGATACCTAATGTTTTGGTTTGCAATTGTGTGTACATAGCAAATATGTTCAAATAGTGTTGGTCATTTTTAGTGTGTTACTTGTCTGAATCATTGTCTGTTGCCTTCTCATTGTTTGGGCAGTCATAATGCACTTAGTGTGCTGCTAATTCTTGGTTTTTGGTAGTAACATTTAGTAAAGCTGCATTTCGGAGAATGCATGGTATCTGAAAATGGCTCAACAGTCATGTATGATTGTGAGTATGGAGGCAAGACATGAAGGATGTCATTATGCCTGCTACAAAACATGTAAGTTGCTGCATGACATTGTTAACATCGGAAAATGGATGAGAAGGTCAGCTCAAATCAACATATCAGGCACAATATACAATAGAATAGTGTAGCTTCTATCCTATGCAGATGATTTGGATATTATTGCAAGAACAGAACTAGCTACTAAAGAAGTGTATAAGGCACTGGTGGCAGCAGCAATAAAAGTGGGACTGGAAGTAAAATCAATAAAACCAAATACATGTGACTAATATGATCAGAACTAAATACAGTGTTAGAAATTGACCAGGCGCAAATAGAATCTGTTAGTGAATTTGCCTATCTAGGACCACTGATAGTGTCACAGAATGATATTAGTATGGAAATAAAGCAGTGCATCAACCTAGCTAATAAATGCTTAAGTCCAGAAATTTGTCCAAGCACAAAGTATCAGTTGTATAAGACTTTAACACATCTAGTATTAACATATGGCTTAGAAACCTGGACATTGACACAGCAGTGTTAAGAGCTAATAGGATGTTTTGAATTAAATGTGTTAACTCAAAATCTAATGAATGCGGAGCGTAGCATAGACAATATTATTTTGAACTTTACATATTATATAAAGACCTTGAAATCATAAAGTTCATTAAAATAAACCATCTGAAGTGTGTCGGCCTTGTTTTTTTTTTTACATGGAACATGAGAACCAACAAAAATAGCACTGCTGTAAAATGATACTTAGATGACATACAAGTAGTTTTAAAAATTATTGGTAGCAGAGGATGGGACACAAGTTTTGTTAGAGCATAATTCCACAAATACACATGCAAAATATGTGCATAAAACAGGTCCACATGACAAATGTGGTATGTCACTAATTCAGAAGTGGTACTTTCAAGAGTATAAGCTATTCTCTTGACCGTACCATTTCTGCCACCTCTGTATTATGGTAACACATTTGTTATGTGTATGTGTTTTATCCAGCTGTCTTGCAAGTGTATTAGTAGAATTATGTCCTAACAAACACTTGAAATACAGACAATGGTTTGAGAATGAATATTATCATTCAAGACTAGTCACCATTAAGAATTTTGCTGATTATGCTGTGGTGTACGGGAAGGTGTCGTCGTTGAGTGACTGTAGGAGGATACAAGGTGACTTGGACAAGATTTGTGATTGGTGTAAAGAATGGAAGCTAACTCTAAATATAGATAAATGTAAATTAATGCAGATGAATAAGAAAAAGAATCCTGTACTGTTTGAATACTCCATTAGTAGTGTAGCGCTTGACACAGTCACGTCGATTAAATGTTTGGGCATAACATTGCAGAGCGATATGAAGTGGGACAAGCATGTAATGTCAGTTGTGGGGAAGGCGGATAGTCGTCTTTGGTTCAGTGGTAGAATTTTGGGAAGATGTGGTTCATCTGTAAAGGAGACCGCTTACAAAACACTAATACGACATATTCTTGAGTACTGCTCGAGTGTTTGGGATCCCTATCAGGTCAGACTGAGGGAGGACATAGAAGCAGTTCAGAGGTGGGCTGCTAGATTTGTTACTGGTAGGTTTGATATCATGCAAGTGTTAGGGAAATGCTTCAGGAACTTGGGTGGGAGTCTCTAGAGGAAAGGAAGCGTTCTTTTCGTGAATTGCTACTCAGGAAATTTAGAGAACCAGCATTTGAGGCTGACTGCAGTACAATTTTACTGCCGCCAACTTACATTTTGCGGAAAGACCACAAAGATAATACAAGACAGATTAGGGCTCGTACAGAGGCATATAGGCAGTCATTTTTCCCTCGTTCTGTTTGGGAGTGGAACAGGGAGATAAGATGCTAGTTGTGGTATGAGGTACCCTCCGCCACGCACCGTATGGTGTATTGCGGAGTATGAATGCAGATGTAGATGAAATTGTATGCTGACAGTAACCTGTTCAAAAATTAATTAATATAGTTAGTCAATTATTTACAATAATTTTGTCTTTACTTAAGAATTTTTTTTTTTTTATTTTCTACATTTATGCAGTTATTTTACTTCCCTACAACTGGTGTTGGGAAAAAAAAAACAACCACCACTTGTATTTCTATTCAAATTTTCATTGGTGAAATTGATTTCAGTTGGAGTACCCATATTCAGTGACTTAGGGTGCAAATATAAATACATGAACAACTGCTGTCTGTTGAAGTTATTATCCACAATAACCAAAGGTGTTGATCATTGACTATGTAGCACTTTTAATAATACTGCATTATTTCTCAAGATGCTACAGAATGAATGTAGTTATTTCATAAGTTAAGAAAGTCACTGCTACGTGTCACTGATACTAGTTACACACTTTAATGTGACCTTTCTTCTGATCAGTAAAAGTCAGCTGACTTTGGGCTGTTGTAGAATCTTTACACTTGTTGCCAATCTTAACTATTTAAAAGTTTTATGTGCCATAGCAATAAAGTAGCTATCGTGAAAACAGTGATTCCTGTGTGGTGTTGTGTGTAAGGGTTGTTAGTGGCACATATTCCAACATATTGTCAGTGACCAACACACACATAAAAAATTATTTGCTTTAGTCTATGGTCAGAATTGTTATTTCATTAGGCAAGATAATTGTGACTATAGACTAAAGAAAATATTTTTTTCAGTTTTTATCAAGAAAAATGAGTACAAACGCTGTATCTGGTCCTTCTAGACCTTCACCATCAACATTCACATCACTTTTGTGGTACGTTAACCTATTACATGTTTTATATGTATATATAAGCTATAATGTGGCTGCCCTGGCAGGCGGAAGCAGGGCTTGTCCAACCAATCGCCAGCTGTTTCACCTGAAAGTGTTTGATTAGTACATTTTGTACTTTGTATCATGAGCAATTGAACACAAGAGACTTGCATAAAATGAGTTTAAATTAATAATATAAAAAGCAAAAAGTAACTAGTTGAAATTGTTTCTCCACTGCTAATCTTTGCAAATATCTCACCATTCTACATTTAATTTAATATGTATCTTACTCCATAGGTGACAACATTGACGTCAAGTCATTGAAGGGTGGTAGCTATTTACAACCATGCTATTGTGTGTTCGACATACTTTTTTATAATGGTGAAGTTTTGACTAATAAGCCATTGTGTGACCGTATCAAATATCTCAACAGTCTCATTACTCCTTGTGAAGGGGTTGTGTTACAAACAGAAAGAAATATAGTGAAGACCAAGGATGAAGTGATAGAACATTTAAATGAAGCCATTGACAATAAATTAGAGGGAATAATCCTTAAAGATCCAGAGTCAGTGTACAAGCCAAACTCGATAAAAGCTGGATGGTTCAAAATAAAGCCTGAGGTATGTATTCGTTTAGTTGTATCTTCAACATATTCTTAATATGTTAATAAAACACAAAATTGAAATCAAATAATGATTTAAACACAGACCACCTCTTACTTTAGTTACAACTTATTGAGTGGGGGGGACAGGTGTCTAAGAAAGAAGTAACTATTGTTGAACTGTTTGTTTTGTCTCTCTCTTTGTTCTTCTCAGGGGACTCAGGGGATAGTGCTCACCTTGTCCTTGGAAATCGGTAAGCTAAATGTTCCTCCTGCATTGTGCTAAATGGCTTGTACCAGGGGGAGCTCTATCTGTGTTGAGTTGGTACAGATTTGTTGAACTCAGCTCTCCTGAGATGGAATGTCTGGGAGATTCCTTGTGAGTTCCTGCAATTCCTCATCTAATAGTGGAAGGTGGGAAATCTACATCCAGTATTGTGATAGAATTGTCTTTGCCTCTGGTTAAAGCCCTCCACCTCACACCAAACCGGAGGACCACAAGATGATGCTGCAAAATGTTAGCCCTGCTTCCACCCCTTGAGTGAGAATGGGTGTCTTCACTGATGCAGTCAGCACCTGTGGAAATAGAGGATGACCTGTGAACCCAAGTGGCAGGCACCATTTTTGTCAAATGACAGTGATTTGTAGCAGGGCACATGCGGTGTGCTCAGTCACTTCCAGCAGAGCCTGCTCCACATCTGAACATCTCAGAGTTGGACAACCCCTCCTTGCCCCCTGCAAGGAAACAGAATGAACACTATAAAATTGTTAAGGCTTTCATGGCCACTTGTTGAAAAACTGCCTATTGGCATGTGTCTCATATTCTTCAGGTGACGTTCATCTGATGATTTTTCTGACGCTTTACCAGCACGAGTGGCTGGCATTGTCAAAGTTTCAGCCTCCATTGCTGGTCGTGGACTGGAACCAAGCTTGCAGCCACAGACTGCATGTACGTGGCACGCCAATATAGCGCTTCCCCACAGTCATATCCGGTGTGGTTCTCCTCTCACTACCTGCAATGGTCGTTTGCTGCAGTGGGTGGGGGGGAGGGGGGGGAGCCAGGATCCGTTTACTTGGAGGCTTTATTCCTTCTTGCTGAAGCTATTTTTGTGTTTGTGTATTTCTAAAGCATCTCTCAACAAGCAGGTGTGATAGCTCTTCTCTACAGCCAGAACTCCCGTGTTGGTGAATTTTACTATGTGGTCAATCTCACACAGTAGGTGCTCTGCCATGGCCAATTTCTACACCTGCCACAATTTGCAATGTTGCTTGTGTTCTGTGATACTGCTGTTGAGTGATCATCTAGTCATTCCAACATAAACTTTTCTGCACGTGCATGGGATGCGGTATATTCCCGACATTGCAAGTGGGTCCCTTGTATCCTTTGCCGATCTGAGACACTCTTTGATCTTCTTCGTCTGTTTGTGAATAGTCTTTACGCTATGTTTGTGCAATATATGGCTCATTCTGTCCATCACTTTGGGAAAATATGGCAGAAAGGCCATACCCAACATTTATTTTTCTGATGCGTTACTTTGCAGAGTGTTTAACTCTGTTATCCTTCTAATATAAATGGTGGAGTACTCATTGCTCAGAACACCTTCCAGGTGTTGCATTTCACATCTGAAGTGCTGTGGCTAACATAATCATCTTGCTTGCATTACAAGTGTATTAATCATCCCTCTTTTCTGGCTGAGATGGTGATTTGCTAATCTGTTCAGGTATCAGTCCATGTGTGTCAGTTTTTGATATAGATATATAGAAATACACAAACACAAGAATAACTGCAGCAAGAAGGAATAAATCCTCAAAGTAAATGGATCCTGGCTCCCTGTGCTGCAGTGAACAAACATTGCAAGTAGCAAGAGGAGAACCGCACCAGAAATGACTGCAGAGAAGCACTTGGACGTTGCCGTGCAATGTACACATATTCTGCGGCCGTGAGCTTGACTCCAGTCCACCATCAGCAATGGAGGGTGAAACTCTTGACAATGCTAGTGACTCATGCTGGCAAAATGTTAGAAAAATCATCAGACAAACATCGGCCAAAGAACCTGAGGCAGAAGCCAATAGGCAGTTTGTCAGAGTGGACACTGTCCTTCTTTCCCACTATTTCCCTAAAGGGCTTCATCACTAGCTTAACACTGGAGTTTCCAATGAGAAGCAATCTGACCCCTTGTGCTTGTTCGGACCTTTCAGGATGATATTCGGAGAAGCTGCAATGCTAGAAAATTGTACCAGAATGCATAAAGACCTGCAGAAGATTGACGCTTGGTGCAGGGATGGACTGTTGACCCTCTCTATAAACAGGTGTACTGTCTTGCACATAAATAGACAGAAGGGCGTATTATTACACAAGTGATGAAGAAACACTGGAAGCAGTCACATCCACAAAATATCTTTGAGTATGAATACAGGGCAGTTTAAAGTGGAACAATCATATAAAGGATAAGGCACATATCAGACTGAACTTCATTGAAAGAATCCTCAGGAAGTATAGTCCACCCACAAAGGAGGTAGCATACAAAACCCTCATTCAACCAACACTTGAATATTTCTTGTCAGCCTGAGATCTGTACTAGGTAGGATTGATAGAGGAAATAGGGAAGATCCAAACGAGAGCAGCTTGTTTCATTAAAGGTTTGTTTAGATAGTGAAGAAGTGTCAGAGAGATGCTCAGCAAACACCAGTGGCAGGTGCTCCAAGAGAGTCATTCTGCATCATGGTGTGATTTACTGTTAAAATTCCGAGACCATTGATTTTTAAAAGAGTCGACAAATAAGTTGCTTCCTTGTACATAAATCTTGAGAAAACACAGTGAAGTATAAAATTAGAGAGGTTTGAACATGTAAGGAGGCTTACTAACCATCATTCTTGTGATGAACTATTCGCAACTGCAAAAGGAAATGGACAAATTGGAAATGGGCCACAAACATGGGTTCTAAAGCATGTGGGAATTTAGGGTAGTGAAGCAACAGCTGAAATAGGTACAGATGTTTGCGTGGAAAATACAGTTTCGCAGCTGCCTCACTATTGAGAAATATAATCATGCACCTCTTAAAGGAGGAGTGACAAGGGATAAAGCTCGACAAGCTATGGTTGGTAAAACAGACAAATGACTGAGGCATTCTTCATTCTGGCAGCACAGCTGAGAGGAAGTATTTTTAATGCACCTCCAGATAGGACACTTCTCCAGCACATGGATTTCTCCTCTGGTGAGAGGCCCTACCAATGTGCAGTGCTTATTGTGTATAGATGTCTATAAGCCACATTTTAGCAGAATGTATTTTATATCAAGATATAAGGAGAGAAACTGGCTTACCAGCTTAACTGCCCATTATTGTGGGAAATAAAGACTCAAATGTGATTTGTGTTTTAAGCTACTACATAATGACTGACTTTCAACTTCGGTAATTATATTTTAAGGCGTTTTCAGGGTGGCTGGTTCATCCTATTATTTCCCAAAGATCAGTCAGTCACTGTTCCATGTCATATTATGTTAACTATTTTGTGGTAATTGTCCGTGTGTTTTAACAATTGGTTTTACAAAAGAAATGAGTTTTATGTATTTTGTTGGTCTGTGTCAAAATGTGTGTATGAGTTAATGTGAGTGGAGTGGGTTAGGTGAGATTTATATTTCATGTTTTACCTTTTGGGACATAATTTTTAAACAGTATTGCCATATTTGTCTCCAATTTGTTTAGCGAGGGCACTGATGACCTCACTGTTTGTGCCCATACATACCACCAATCTTCTTCTCCTCCTCCTCCTCTGACATGGTCTGTGCCTGTGTTCTAAGGAGGGAGGGGGGTTGATGGTGGAGGGGGGGGGGTTGCATGTGTGTCTTGTGTTCTCATCCACATGATCTGAAGAGGAACAGAAATTCTAGATTGAACAGCAATTTTCCCTATATTTTCATGGGCCTGTCTGCTTCTCAAAGTTTTATCTGTACAGCCATGGTGATCTGTCCTAATCACATTGTTAACATACTGTTCAATAATGTTACAAAAAGAAATTACTTTTGGATATGAACCAAGGGACATTGTTGCTTCACAGTATACAGGAGGTTTAATGGATCAAGTGGATGCCATAATTATTGGTGGTTACTATGGTGATGGACGAAGAAGAGGAATCATTAGCCACTTTCTTTTGGCAGCAGCTGTTTCAAAAGATGGAGGTATGTATGACTGCTTAATTGTTAATTCAACTTATGGTTGATTTAGGTACACTACTGGCCATTAAAATTGCTATACCAAGAAGAAATGCAGATGATAAACGGGTATTCATTGGACAAATATACTAGAACTGACATGTGATTACATTTTCACACAATTTGGGTGCATAGATCCTGAGAAATCAGTACCCAGAACAACCACCTCTGGCCGTAATAAAGGCCTTGATACGCCTGGGCATTAAGTCAAACAGAGCTTGGATAGTGTGTACAGGTACAAAAAAATGGCTCTGAGGACTATGGGACTTAACTTCTGAGGTCATCAGTCCCCTAGAACTTAGAACTACTTAAACCTAACTAATCTAAGGACATCACAGACATCCATGCCCGAGGCAGGATTCGAACCTGCGACGTAGCGGTCGCGTGGTTCCAGACTGTAGCGCCTAGAACCGCCTGGCCATCCCGGCCGGCTGTACAGATACAGCTGCCCATGCAGCTTCAACACGATACCACAGTTCATCAAGAGTAGTGACTGGCGTATTGCGATGAGCCAGTTGTTCGGCCACCATTGACATGACATTTTCAATTGGTGAGAGATCTGGAGAATGTGCTGGCCAGGGCAGCAGTCGAACATTTTCTGTATCCAGAAAGGCCCGTACAGGACCTGCAATATGCGGTCGTGCATTATCCTGCTGAAATGTAGGGTTTCGCAGGGATCAAATGAAGGGTAGAGCCACGGGTCGTAACATATCTGAAATGTAACGCGCACTGTTCAAAGTGCCGTCAATGCGAACAAGAGGTGACCAAGACGTGTAACCAATGGCACCCCCTACCATTATGCCGGGTGATACGCCAGTATGGCGATGACGAATACACGCTACCGATGTGCGTTCACCATGATGTCGCCAAACACGGATGCAACCATCATGATGCTGTAAACAGAACCTGGATTTATTCAAAAAAATGACGTTTTGCCATTCATGCACCCAGGTTCGTCGTTGAGTACACCATCACAGGCGCTCCTGTCTGTGATGCAGAGTCAAGGGTAATCGCAGCCATGGTCCCCGAGCTGATAGTCCATGCTGCTGCAAACGTCGTCGAACTGTTCGTGGAGATGGTTGTTGTCTTGCAAATGTCCCCATCTGTTGACTCAGTGGTCGAGACGTGGGTGCACGATCCGTTACAGCCATGCGGATAAGATGCCTGTCATCTCGAATGCTAGTAATACGAGGCCATTGGGATCCAGCACGGTGTTCCGTATTACCCTCCGGAACCCTCCGATTCCATATTCTGCTAACAATCATTGAATCTTGACCAACGCGAGCAGCAATGACGCGATACGATAAACCGCAATCGTGATAGGCTACAATCTGACCTTTATCAAAGTCGGAAACGTGATGGTACACATTTCTCCTCCTTACACGAGGCATCACAACATTTCACCAGGCAATGCTGGTCAGCTGCTGTTTGTGTATGAGAAATTGTTTGGAAACTTTCCTCATGTCAGCACGTTGTAGGTGTCGCCAACGACGCCAACCTTATGTGAATGCTCTGAAAATCTAATCATTTGCATATCACAGCATCTTATTCCTGTCAGTTAAATTTCACATCTGTAGCACGTCATCTTCATGGTGTAGCAATTTTAATGGCCAATAGTGGATATTCTCATATAATTGACAGTATCAAAACACAGAGACAGAGAGAGAGTGGGATGGTGCTACATTGTCCGAGCTCTGTGGTCTGACGGATTGAGTAGTTGGTCTTGCATGGCATTAATTGAGAGCACATTGAAGAGGAAAAAGGAAAGAATTTTCAAGGGTGGGATATAACAGCAGAAGAGAAGGGGAATGTGTCGCAAGTGAAATCAGTGGAATATATAACGGATACAGTGGAAGAAAGTTTTGGAGGTAGGGAGTAGCAGGAAGAATAAAAACCATTGTGGATAAGGGTCCATAAACCTATAACTCAAACTTCTGATTATAGGTAAAAAAAGGTGGAGCAACAGTTTGAAGTAGATGAATTAAGAAATTAATGGGCTTGGTGTAGGTGTAGAACAGGGACTGCAGACATTGAGGCCAAGATTAAGTGTTGGTGAGATGTTCAATTAAAAAGAGTTGGTGCAGGAGGGGTGGGATTCAGTTATGACATATTGTGAAGTTCCCAGGGAAGTCAACCATATTGTTCTCATCAGCATTCTCTTCCTTTGGGTTGATAAGCTTGGAGTAGAACAGGAGTAGAGTGGGATGTACTTCGTGATGCGTGCAACACATCTTGCACATGGACTTTTCATGTAGGTGGCAAGGGGTTTGGAAGCAATCTTTCACAAAGGCAAGACCATATTTCTGAGACTGGGTGACCCACAGAACTCCACTTTAGAAGAACTAGGAAGGCTTTTAAAGAGGACATCCTACATTTCTTTATTTGATGGAATATAGTCAAAGCCATGGTAAAAGATATAATTCGGCTGTTGCAGTAAGATGTGATATAAAGTAATGAAAGGATGCCAATTGCTGCTGATGCATAATAAGCTGCTGAAACATAATAAATGAGAGTAAACAGACTCTGGAAAGATAGCGAAGATACTTGAATGACATGCTGAATCGAGAGAGAGTGCAAGCGGACAATATCTCTAATGATTGTGAGCAAGTATTGGGTGATGAACAGCCATTGGATGGCCTAGGGTTAGAGGACGTTAAAAAAGCTTTAACTAAACTTAATAATAACAAGGCTCCTGGCACTGATAGCATTCCTACAGAATTGCTAAAATGTGGAGGAGCAACATTAAAGCTGTATCTGTTTAACGTATCACTCTAATATTGGAACAGGAAAGTATAGCAGATGTATGGAATGAAGGAATATTATGTCTTTAAATATGTCTGCTTGTGTCTGTATATGTGTGGATGGATATGTGTGTGTGTGCGAGTGTATACCTGTCCTTTTTTCCCCCTAAGGTAAGTCTTTCCGCTCCCGGGACTGGAATGACTCCTTACCCTCTCCCTTAAAACCCACATCCTTTCGTCTTTCCCTCTCCTTCCCTCTTTCCTGATGAGGCAACAGTTTGTTGCGAAAGCTTGAATTTTGTGTGTATGTTTGTGTTCGTTTGTGTGTCTATCGACCTGCCAGCACTTTCATTTGGTAAGTCACATCATCTTTGTTTTTAGGTATATTTTTCCTTCGTGGAATGTTTCCTTCTATTATAGGAATATTATGTCCCATACATAAAGAGGCCGACCGAATGGAGTGTAAAATCCACCGTGGAATCACCCTCCCGAATTTGGGGCACAAGGCGTTACCCAAAATTATTTTTGATCAACTACTCCCACAGGTAGATAAAGCAATAGAAACCAGTTGTTTGATGCCTTACAGGAAATGGGGATACATGGAAAGCTCCTGAGAATGGTTAAAATGATGATATCTGACATAGAAGCTGCTTTCGATTTCGAGGAAATTCCTCAGACCCCCTGGAAATAAAAAATGTGCTACATCAAGGAGATGCATTGCTGATATCAGAAAATAACGCATATTTCACCTTGAGTAATTTATTCCAATCAAGACTCCTCAGCCACCCAACAAATTTCACTATTTATAAAACCGTTATTAGACCAGTTCTCACTTATGCTTCGGAAACATTGCCCTTGACAGAAAGCGATGCAAGGCTGCTCAACAGATTTGAGAGGAAAGTTTTGAGAAGAATAATTGTCCCTGTGAATGACAGAGAACAACGGAGGAAAAGGTACAATGCAGAATTGTACACTATATATGCCGATGCTCCTGTAACAAAAATCATACGATCAGGAAGGATAAGATGGGCAGGTCATGTGGCAGGTATGGAGGAGTATGAGGTGATAAAGAAGATTCTCTTTGGTAATCCAGGAGGACAAAGAGGGCGAGGTTGACCTTGAGCAAGATGGCTGGATGGAGTGGAAGAAAACCTACAGAAGCTCTGATGCAGAAACTGGAGGAGGGTAGCAGATGGCTGGATGGAGTGGAAGAAGGCCTACGGAAGCTCAGATGCAGAAACTGGAGGAGGGTAGCATGTGATTGGGATGGATGGTGGAAGCTCGTTGGGAAGTCCAAGGTTCATCCTGGACTGAAGTGCCACAGAAGAAGAAGATTTGATTTTATTATAGTGATACATATTGTATCATTGCATATAGGCCTTATCATTTTGATTGCACAGTATGTGCACTCTACAGCCTAGTGTACATATGGAAGAGATTGGAGCATAATAAATAAATGACTTTTTTACGGTATGTTGAGTTCTTCTTTTCAATTATAATTAGTTAGAGTCCACCTTCTTACAAGAACACAACTTTTTGTTTTGTTTTATCGTATACCCTTGCAAGAAGGTGAATCCTCTTTAAGGCATAATTATTTTTGGTAAGCAAGGATACAATGCTTAAATCTCCATTATGTTAATTTTCTTTGCAGTTTGATTAATTCTCTTATGTTTAAAATTACATACGTTTATGCTGTTTATCAAAACTGAATAAAGTTACTTCTGTTTTCTTGCTTGTGCTTGCACCATACTTTTTGCATTGTCCTTCCATTAATCTGAAAATCTATTTATGGAACAAAATGGATTTTTCTCCAATATTTCTTTGACTGTGTTCTTAAAGACATTAATGTTAGTTATTTGGCTCATACTTTTTGGTCAACAATTGAATTGGGAGACTCTCATTCATATTACACTTTTCTCATGATGATTCCACCAGTGTTCATTTGTTCTTAGTTTCCAACAATTTCTTATTTTATATTGATGTACCTCCACTGATGACGTTTACTGTTAAAATATTTAGCTTTTAGGGATGTTTTTGGTATAACAAGAGTGTGGAAGGATATAGTATGAAATACCTGTTTATAGACCAGAGTTCAGGGGTAGTTAGAGTTCCATACTAGTCACGTAGTATCTTAAATCACATATGAGGATTGTACTCACATTTCATTGGTATTTGAATTGAATCATAGGTCACTTGTAGATGCTGTGGTATACAGATGCATGTGTGCATCCACACTCAGATGGAAGTAGCAGATGTGCAAAACAGGACTCTAGAAGGGAGAGGCAGCAGATGGACAGTCTAAGAATGCGATGGACAAGTGAGTTTGTGCAGTGCACGATAACGATGTCATAAGGAAGCAGTTTAGTAGGGGTCAATAGATCCGAGGAAGGGAACACTGGTGGAGGGAGGGTGTGAGTACAGGAGGTACATCAAAATTGATGCCAGGAGAATTTGGTGTGCTCAGCAGTACATTCTGCCACTGGTTGGTTAACTCTGATCATCGTTACAGTTTGGCAGTGGCCTATCATTTGTGTGGACAATTTATGGCGGTCATCCCTACATAAAATGCCTTGCATAAATTTCATCAGAGCTGATGTGTGGCATGGCTGTTTTCACAGACAACTCTGCCTTTGGTGGGATTGGATAAGACAGTGATGGAGTGGCATAAGATGCACTGGGTGGATGAATTGGACAGGTCTTGCACATGGGTCTTTCGCAGGCGTATGACCCACTTGGCAAGGTGTTGGTAGTGGGTACAACATAGGGATGGGCCAGGATATTGTGTAACTTGGTTGGGTGTTGGAATAGCACTTCCGGACAGGTGGCAAGGATTGTTGGTAGGATGTCCTTCATTTCTGGGCATAATGAAGAGATAGTTCAAGCCCTGGTGTAAAACATTTTAATTTGCTCCAGTCCAGGATGATACTGAGGGATGAGGAGGGTATTTCAAGAATTTCTAGAATTTTATTCACCATAGATCATTTTACAATGATATTGGCTTCGTCATAAAAGATGTACTAGTACATACAGAATAACAAAATAAACTTCTGTCAATACATTATAAATACATTTGGAGCATGGCAGTGTACCAAATTACAAAGGATAGCTTTTACTAACAAAGAGATAGAGGGGCTGGCCAGTACTTACCTCAGCTCAGTACAGCTGATAGATACACATAAAACAAAACCGAAAATTTATGTTCCTAGCTTTTGGAACAAATGTTCCTTCATCAGGGAGGAGAGAGGGGGAAGAAAGGGAAGAAGGGAAAGGAGATTCAGTTACTCACAACCCAGGTTATGAAGCAACAGGGAAAGGAAAATAGGGAGGGTAGCAAGGATGGAGGCATGGTTGTCAGAGGGAAGCCAAAGATATTCTACTGTAAGTACTGTGCCAGCTTCAAACCAAAGAGGATGCATACAGAAGTAAAGAGGTATATAGTATAAAGATAAACACAACTATGCAGGATGAAAAGATGCGTGAATGGCTAAGAGGAAAGGGAAAGAGGAGAAGACTGAAGAGTAAATGGGAGTGAGGTTGTTTAACGTAGGTTCAGTCCAGGGGGATGGCGGGATGAAAGGATGTGTTGGAGTGCAAGTTCCCATCTCCGCAGTTCAGAGGGACTGGTGTTGGGTGGGAGAAGCCAAATGGCACATACGGTGTAGCAGGTTCCTAGGTCCCTAGAATTATGCTGGAGGGCATGCTCCGCTACTGGGTATTGGGCATCTCCTAGGCGGACAGTTCGTCTGTGTCCGTTCATGCGCTCAGCCAGTTTAGTTGTTGTCATACCGATGTAAAAGGCTGTGCAGTGCAGGCATGTCAGTTGATAAATGACATGTGTAGTTTCACATGTGGCCCTGCCTTGAATTGTGTACGTTTTACCAGTAGCGGGGCTGGAGTAAGTGGTTGTGGGGGGATGCATGGGGCAGGTTTTGCAGCGGGGTCGGTTACAGGAGTAGGAACCGCTGGGTAGAGAAGGTAGTCTGGGAATATTGTAGGGTTTAACAAGGATGTTACGGAGGTTAGGGGGCCGACGAAAGGAAACTCTGGGTGGTGTGGGGAGAATTTTGTCAAGGGATGATCTCATTTCAGGGGATGACTGGAGAAAATCATATCCCTGGCGGAGTAATTTGTTGATGTTTTCGAGGCCAGGATAATATTGGGTAACAAGGGGGATGCTTCTGTGTGGTCTGGGGGTAGGAACATTGTTGTTGGACAGGGAGGAATGTATTGCTCGAGAGATCTGTTTGTGGACAAGGTCTGCAGGATAGTTGCGGGAGAGGAAAGCACTGGTCAGGTTATTGGTGTAATTGTTGAGGGATTCGTCACTGGAGCAGATACGTTTGCCACGAATACCTAGGCTGTAGGGAAGGGAGCGTTTGATGTGGAATGGATGGCAGCTATCAAAGTGAAGGTACTGTTGTTTGTTTGTGGGTTTGATATGGACGGAGGTGTGGATGTGAGCTTCAACAAGATGAAGGTCAACATCCAGGAAGGTGGCTTGGGTTTTGGAGAAGGACCAGGTGAAATCCAGATTCGAAAGGAGTTGAGGTTATGGAGGAAATTAAGGAGTGTTTCTTCACCATGAGTCCAGACCACAAAGATGTCATCTATAAACCTATACCAGGCCAGGGGAAGCAGCTGTTGGGTCTTCAGGAAAGCTTCCTCCATGCGGCCCATGAATAGGTTGGCATAGGACGGAGCCATCCTGGTTCCCATGGCCATTCCCCTGATTTGTTTGTAGGTCTGGCCTTCAAAAGTGAAGTAATTATGGGTGAGGATGAAGTTGGTAAGTGTGATAAGGAACGAGGTTTTTGGAAGATCTTCAGGTGGGCGTTGGGAGAGGTAGTGCTCAAGGGCAGAGAGACCATGGGTATGTGGGATGTTTGTGTAAAGGGATGTAGCACCTATGGTGACAAGAAAGGTTTCAGGTGGGAGAGGAGTGGGAATGGATTTGAGGTGTTCTAGGAAGTGGTTTGTGTCTTTGATGTAGGATGGGAGTCTGCGGGTGATAGGTAGGAGGTGCTGGTCTACCAGAGCTGAGATACGTTCGGTTGGGGCTTTGAAGCCTGCTACAATGGGACGGCCAGGATGGTTCTCTTTGTGGATTTTGGGTAATAGGTAGAAGGTAGGGGTACGTGGCTCAGGTGGAGTGAGTAATTCTATGGAAGCCGTTGTAAGGCCTTGTGAGGGACCTTGGATTCTTAGGATTTTTTGCAGCTCAGTCCGGATGGAGGGAATGGGATCCTGGGTAACAGCTTTGTAGGTTGAGGTGTCGGAGAGTTGACGCAGTCCTTCTGCCTCATACTCCACACAGTCAAGTACGACAGTTGTGGAACCTTTATCCGCGTTTTTTTTGCGGTACGCGTGATCTCTTTTGCAGCACGCGCGATCCTTTTTTTTTCGCCACTCGCTATCTCTGTTTTTGAGCAACGTGTGTTATTTTCACCTGATCTGGACATACTTACTTGGTCTGGTCAACTTTTTCCGTATTTTCCTTATTTAGTGGTCTTCCTTTGGTATTGAACATTACCAACACAATTTCTTTCTTTCTCGTCCTTCCCTCCGCGTTATATTCCTTCTTATGGTTACTATTTCAATTTTAGTTATTTAATTTCCCTACCCACCAGTTACCCACTATGTACCCTAATCCTATACCACATTATTTACATTCATTCCGGAAACATGCATTCACCGTAGCCAAACTGCAATCCCACATACTTTTCCTCCGGTCCTGCTTAACCTTTGTAATTACCCCTAAAGGGCTTATGTTAAATTCCCATCTCCAGGTGCAATTCCTCCTTCCACCAGTCTCTCCTGGACTTCCAGAACCTTCAATCCTTAGCCCTTACCCAACTTGTCCTGAACCCAGTGATAAGTTGTTTTGTCATAAGTCCAAGTGAGCAGCAGTAAGATAAAATAAACCATGAGCTAGGTCAGAAAAAATTTATAGACCATGCAAGAAAATGATTCATATTCTAAGCTAGCAGCACAATCCTAAAATGAGGCAGTTTTCTATGAGATAATTAACAATCTAATAAGGGGTTAGCTACGATCTGATGTAACTCCACTGTTTAATGCTTCGCTTGAGTTGTTAATGTGGAGTAACACTTGTAATGGCAACAGAGTGATATAATGAAAGTTTATTTTATTATTATTTAATCAAACAGTGATTTAGCTCATATAATGTAAGTTTATTTTATTATTATTTCATTAAACTAAGGTTAAACTCTGATTCTGCTGATAGACGTTTACTTTGGTAACATAAAGACAGCAATTCTTTACATGTGCGCAAAGTACGCCCACCCATGTTATAAAAAAATGGGGTGCCCGCTCAAGGATTAAAAAAGATTGTTAATAAAATTTGTTTATGTTAAAAAACATTATAATTTTATTTCATCTCTAAGTAGTTAACTCTTCGCAGAAACACTTGTAGAACATGCACCTTTGCTTAAAAATTTTCCTTGGCCTGAAATCAAACCCGGGCCACCAATGAAACAGGCAAGCATTCTACCTGAGAGCTATGTAGCATGTCAAAAAGATAACTTTGATTTAGGGTATTAAATACCATTGAAGAACATCAAAGATGATTTTCTTGAGAATTTTGGAGAGTTATGTCAATTTGCTCTTGGAGATTGATATTTCAGTTCTCAGCTTCAGGAATCATAAATATAAAAAAAATACAAAAATCTGATTGCTGTCTGGTTTCCTTGTAGGTTTAACATTAAGGTATTACGAATGTGCTGAAGTTGACTATTTGTCTATATAAGACGAATTGAAGATTTGAGGACTAGTACTTTAGTTGCTAAGGAAAGAAAATAGAGCAAGTAATGCTTTTTGGAAATAGAAGGCATGTAGTTATTGATGTAAAAGTGGCTGAACTACTTGGAAAGATTATAGTGTGTGCTGTCCCAAAGGTATTCAGTTTATAAATTTCAGTATCACGTCTACCATCTGCCTTTGTTGTTCATAATTGATATATTCCTCAGTGATTTTGAACTGATTACATAGTTAGAAAATTATGTATCCTACTGATTGTTACCACAACCATAGTGTGTGTTTCATTTTGCAGGCTATATATACATCATTTCTTAGTACATATGGCTAACCTGTGTCATGATTTACAGCAGAGCCAGAGGAGTTCCACTCCTTAGTACGTGTTGGTTCAGGGTATACAATGGCTAAGCTTGAGGAACTTATCCAGAAGATGAAACCACATTGGAGGAAATGTTCTCCTGGGGAATGCCCTCCGGGTATTATTTGGACGAAAGAGAAACCAGAAGTATGGATAGAGCCAAAAAATTCTTATATTTTGCAGGTAAGAACACTCCTTTGTTTCAATAGTTGTATACATGTATTCTTCTGATGTATATATTTGAATTGATAAAATTATTGTAGATGAACAGAAACATAAAAGTATGGTTTAAAATATGCATACTACTTTTGCTCACAATTAACCCACAAAAATTAGTGCAGTTTATTTGCATGGCCTTACAAATACTGGTATACTTTTGTATCATAGATACTTTAACGTAGCCCTTTTTCCTTAGTTTAAAATGGCGCAAAATGTCACTAGTATTTGTTAATCAGTCATCGTATATGAGGTAAAAAATGTAACTGCTACCAATTGTTGGTATTCCATACACCAATAAACTTAGAATCTCAGTAATTATGCAAATTTCAATTTCACACTCATTTGTTCTGCAAAGGTACATCTGACAGAGAACCTTGCAAAAAGTATGGTTTAGTGGAAACTGATGCACAGCCTTGGTTCATTATGCCATCATCTGAGACACAAAACATTTTTGGATTGGATACTTTTTCATCCTTTGGTTGTAAAATAGTTTGCAACATCAACATTGTATCAGCAATAGTACCATTCACTGATTTTAATTCATTACACACTGAACTTACAGCATCCATTTTCACCAGGCTTAGCATGTGCAAATAATTATGTTGCTAACATTCAGATAAAGACTTCTACCGCATCTCACTGCTTTAGAGTTAGACCAGCACCAGTAGCATTGTGAGATGACCTCAAGTTTGGCACAACACAACATCCTCACACCCATCACATCAAATCAGGGGGGCAACACCACTAGTAGTTTTAAGGAAACCAAATGGTTCTCTCTGTGTTTATTTCTCAGGTTTTCTCAATGTGGTTGATTAATTGCATATTTCCGAGCAGTCTGCTGAGTTGTTGTTTCCATTTTATGCACAACTTCTTCAGGTGCAGCAAGTTTTGCAATGCTTTGCTGATCTGGTGTAGAGGGTAAGAATTTCGAATTCTAAGCATGCTTGCATTTAGAAAAACAATCTGGGCTCTCTGAATAATGCACCCTGCAGTTGTTATAGTGACAATGGGTGGTAAAGGAACTATGTGAAGACTATGAGTTGGAGAAATGCCTGGGAAATTCCACTGCTGACTTGTTGCATGGACTTTGTCCCTACTGGATGTCAGGGCTTGAATCCCAAGCCTGGTGACAAAGGTGAACTTTATGTATTGCAATCTTACTTATTGTGGATGGAATGGAAATGCAGCTTTAGGGAAAGATATGCCACTGTCCTCAAAATTTTGCTTTGCTGCTTTTGATATTTTAAGTGGTTTTATAGTAGATATGTTACTTTCATCAAAATTTGCCGTGCATCATTTGTCATTTCATATTTTTTCCTATTGCTGACACTTCTTCAAGAATGGGATTTGTTAATTTCAGTGTCTGTGCACAAACTTCTTTAGCAGGTGTGTACTTAATTATTACATTACACACTAACAATTCGGCATAGGATTATTTATTATTATATTTATTATTTGATACACACACACAAACTGACACATTTGGGTGAGTCCTTTGAGATCAGCTGCCCACGCAGCATATGATGTGATTTCATGGAACAATGAAAATATGTGAGACTCATTGCTACAAAATGCTTTTGCTGCTCATAGTGCTTACATAGCAATACATACAATTTAAACACCAAGTTTTAGTGAGAGGATGTAACTTTTGCAGAACACAAATTACTTAAGTGTTAGTAGATAGCAGAAAAGCCTACTGTTTAGCAATGTCATTTACGCTACTTGCATGGAAGTTTTGGTGGATCTGTGGGTGATGGCGCCGAATGAAAAGTGTAACGACACGTCTGTCTCTACCAAAAAGCAAAAAATCAGTGGTTCTACATGTAAGCAATGCAGAAAACGTGTGATAAAAGGAATCTTATGCGTAAAGTGCAATTTTTGGCTTCATGAGAAGTGCACAAAAGCAAACCTGAAATTCATTAGTGACGAAGTTCCGTGGACATGCACCGACTGTTTGCAGTGGGAAACATCAGAACTTGTAAGTATCATAAAGTCAAAAGAAGAAATAATTTAAGTGCTACAAAGTGATATCGGAACTCTCAAAAAAGAGATTCAGTCTCTGAAAGAAGAAAACGCAAAGCTAAAAAGTGAATCGGCTAGCTGCGTATGTGGAAACCCATTACAGAACAAAACAAACAAATGTGAGGACTCTTTTGTGCAAACTCCATTCGCGAGCAAAAAACAAAACCGTGAAAACTTACATGTGCATATTCCGGCAAAAACAGTGGCAGAAAGCGAAACATGTGGAAATTCAATGAACTCCCATGTGCAAACTCCGTTATTGGGAAGTAAACAAACCTATGTAAACTCGCATATGCAAATCCCAGTGAAAACAGCGGCGGAAAACGATTCGTGCGGTAAATCTGTAAGCAAATATAAGTGGAAAACTGTGATGTATAAGAAAAAAGATACATGTGAAAGAAATCCAGCAAAACAGATCGACAAAAGTGATTTCTTTGTCATCAGCGATTCCATGTTAAAAAATGTAGTGGTTCTGAACTGTAAAGTCGATGTTCGCCCTGGAATCCGACCACAGCAGATTGTGAAACATTTCAACAACATTAGGAACACGGAAAAATCCAACCAAAACAACAATGATTCCAACACAAATTTTAAAGGCGTGATAATTCACATAGGGACAAACTCTATTAGAAGCAGCAGACAAGAAGAAATCATAAATGATATTCGTAATGTAATTCGGTCAACCAAAGGTTTGTTTACAAGCTCCAACAGGCGTCTAAAGCTAGCGAAATGAGGGATGCTCAACTACCAGACCTACCGATAGATGGCTCTAGCACGTGCCGGCCTACGATCATATCATGAGTGTCCGCCAGAGATCACTGGTTTCAGCCATATCTGAATTTGGCAAAAAACGAAGTGTCAAAACACGGATGAGAATGTTTTTCGTTCTGAGTCCTCATAAGTCTTTTATATTAGATGTTCTAGATATATACACATCAACATCATGAAGTGTTTCTAATCTAGCGAGAAACAACAGTAACAGTTCTGCTATGAAATTCCAGAATTCGAGTGTGTTTTGGAAGTTTGACAAGCTGACCTATAAATTGTTTACTATTAATTTTATGAGTGCTTTACTTATTTGCCCGTTTTAAAACACTATTTAAGATTCAGTACGGTCAACAAATTACCTTACTTGCCAAAGCTTTTAACAGCAGGTATAATTCGGAAAATCAAGTGTGGAAAACGTCTCTTGAAAAAAAGTTGACATCGTTTGCTTAGGGGGTATCTTTACTGACAACAGAAATTACAACTGAACTATTAAAGTATTACTTACATATAAACGGAACAAATTGTTATTTTTCTTTATCTGAAGTGATGCATTACAGATCTGCATGTATGCTGACACTGTAATTGCAACATGCCCTTACGAATTTGGCTCTCTCTTTGATCAGAAATTAAAATGCTAAGATTTTATTAACGCCTGTACGTGCTATGATGTATTTTATCTAAGTGATATGATTGAAGCACCAGTTTTTGACAGTACTTCAGTCTTTTATACAAGACAAGAAATACATTTAAATGAGACAAACACAAAGGCCAACGTCAAGGCTCCTGTTAAAAGCATGACTTGTATCATTTGGAAGTCAAGTCTAGTAATAACATTATATTGGACTGATCCATGATGATGTAGGAAGTGAAGTAACTTGTTGAAAATAACATCGATCACAGCTGTTAGTTTTAAGGTTGGGGTGTCTTAAAACTGTAATTTTCCAGTCTGACACCCAAACAATGACTGGTACCATGATTTTATTTTAAAATTGTATTCAAAACATGTCAATGAGCAAAATTAATTACACTATGAATTACAACCATGGAATTTTATTTCTGTGACTCTTGGTTCCAGTCTTTGACATGATGTCAATCACTGGAATGACTGGTTGTCGGTATAGGGCCCAAGCAAAAAACAAACCTGAAAGTGAAAGATGCAGAAGCTGGCCAGACAGGCACCTCAGTGGCTGCTACAATCTGTGTGAGACAAGGGTGACATTATATTGCAAATTTAGTGTAAAAAGTTCCATTTTGTGTGAATTTGTCCTATACTGACAGGACATTCTAGTCCAGGCCATTTTCTTATCTGCAAAAGTACACTGGTCAATACCAGTGGCACAAAGGTAGTGCCAAATTACAAACTATCCGGTAACAACAGAAGTATGGTTGGACAATGTACAGTAAATAATATGTAATAACCTGAGAAATTCAGAATTGGTATGAAGAAATAGAACAGTATTTGGAACGAGAGTAACATTTTGAAAATAACAGAGGACGCAAGTAGAATTTTCAGTTCTTATGAAAACTTGCTTAAATTTTCCCCCCCTCTTTTTCCATTCTCAAGGGAAAAATGTGATAACATAAAAGTGCATATGCTGCTGTAAAGCTTGCTCCTTCTAAGAACATGATTTTCTCCCATCTCTCTCTCTCTCTCTCTCTCTCTCTCTCTCTCTCCCTCTCTCTCTCTCTCCTCCTCCATGTGAAGAGTATTACTGTAATAATAGCGAATAGCATACCAAGAACATGAGGGTGTCACAGTGGAGATTTGTTTTCTGGTACAGACGTCTGATACAACTACACCACAGCAAAACTTTCTTTCAATAGGTGTGGTACCAGCGCACTCCCATAGGATAACAGAATATTATGTCCTCCAGGAATCACATTGGGCACACCACATACAGAATAAACTGTACAGCAATTACAATGTTTTGTGAGCAAGTAATACCAGTCAGTATCATTAATTTTAACATAACTCTTGACTCCCATAATTACCTGCTTATATGTGTGCTTGTACTACAGGTTATTGGTAAAGCAAATACTAATTGAATAGGTCTTCACACTTTTAATACTTAGCAGAAATTCTGAAAAAAGTACATTGTTTTATTACTGTATCACCTCTGTGATGAATCAAGAGGTACTGACTGGTTTCTTTGAACATTTAATAGAAGCCTTCTTTTTACCTTCTTCTGATAAAGAGCCATTCCAAGTTCTGTGCAGAACAATCTCTCACATTTTTCATGAGGTTTGTTATTCTGTACCCGAATATTTCTTTTTCTAAATGGTAAATAATGCATTCAGACATTGTTGGTATTAAAGGTAATTCATGAAATAAATTATATTTAAACCAGAAAATTAAAGATTCCACATGGCACATGAAAAGTACCTTGCTACACACATGTATGTACAGATTCCAAAATGTCTGTTTTATATCTTCAAATTTAACACATATTTCGGACAACAACACATATAAGTCACTGAGTAAGTTGACCTGTGTACAAGTCGACATTCGATTAAACACTGAGTCTCAGTCTAGCGGCCGCTGCTCGGCTGGCCGCTTAGGTGGCGCAGCTGCTGCATGGCTGGCAGACAGCGCCGCACGTAGAGGACGTGCGTAATTGCGCGGCAGCACTTGAATAATCGGCGAGTCACAACAGTCTGTGTATTTGAGTTACAAACTTTTTTAAACAGAAATATGAAGAGCACAATACTTTGGATCTGCAATAACTCAAACGTAAAATACTTTAGTTCCCTATGGGAAACTTTGTTCTTTATGTGACTCGTGCAACTGCTTTCACTCTTAATGGAAAACTAAATGGTTTATGTTAAAGTTAACTAGCAAAAAGTGTAACCATTGTTACATAATTTCTGTGAAGTAAGATTCCTTAATGTTAATTCCTTCATTTGTCATCATAACTTTATAATTTCAGTTCCGTATGGGACATATGAACTAACAGAATGAAACGCTTTTATTACTATGCCCAAACAAAATCTTTTTAACATGTAGTACACAATTGAAATTAGCAAAATGTGTAACCATATAATCAAGGTAAATGATGAAAATTAGGCATATAACATGAATACTGAAATTTCCTAGATTTCCAAGTGTAATCACTGTATTCTGTACTTTGTAGTGCTAGAAAGATAATTCTATATGATTATTTGCATTCTTCTGCCCCCCTCCTCAACACAGGAAAATATAATAGAAAGACCTCCTAGCAAAATATAGATAAAATTCAGAAAATTAGGATTTGCCTGAATCAGGCCCCCTTATTCTAGAATGGTTCTAAAGTAATAAGAATGCTTACAATCAATTGGAACATTGTGTTCATTCTAGAAAGTATTAAAACAAGAATTAACAGAGTAACAATTTTATTGCTCTTATGTTGCAGAGTATCCACAAACATTACTGTTTGAAACATAGGTCCACTGCATACTCCATTAGATCACATCCATCCTGTGATTAAACTTTTTCTTGAAGTGAAAAATTCAAGTTAACATAGTTATTGAGGGAAATATTTTCTCACACTGAAAGCCATCTGTTAAATAAGTCCCAGAACATTTTTTTCATTAATTTCACACAAATTACCTGTTTTTAATGCAAGTGCATATTTTGTAACACCAAACATCTTAAAATAAGCTTATACAATAAACAATTATAATTTTGTTACAATATCTACACAGGATGTAAAGAGTTAATTTTACATCAATGTGATTCATCCTTTGAAGTTCATCATTACACGACAACAAATCTATGGACAAAATAGTCTTAAAAAATCTGTCAAAATGTCACACCCATCTGCATGGAATGTCCCATTACACAATCTTTTCCAATTTGAGCACTATACATGATTAAACAATATGAGTTTATTTAACTTCTGCCTTATACTTGATTTGTTGTTTAAAATTTTCTCAGCAGACATTTTTTTTCCATATGTTTTTAAGCATATGCAGGAGTACAGGGATGCAATCTTACAAACAAGTTGAGTCTGATGTAAGTCCTCAATCCCAATTTCATTATGGTAATCATGACCAAGAGCAGGAAATGGGTAATCTATAAATTTATTTTTAACACAATGCAAAATCTTGGCCTGTATATATTTCTATCGCATATCCCCAGCAATCACAAACATCTGAAACAGTTTCTCTGAGTATTCTACAACAGAGTACATACAGTCACCTGTTTTAACCAATTTCCCCCAGTTAACAAAATTTACAAATGCATTTTTATTGGCCATATTAGGAAAAGCACAGAGAGCATCACATTCTAATGCAGATTTAACAACTGGTGGCTTCAGTATGTGAAGACAGTCTTCGTATGTGATCTGCATTGGAAGGCGCAATGACACACCCTGCAATATAATAGAGTATGTTTTGCTTGTAAAATGAGAACTTAATCTTATCATCAAGAAGTGCACACCACTTCTCTACTTCATTTTCTGCAGCACTTTCATCACTTTCTACTACATGCTTTCTTGCATGAAAATCATAAACAGGTGGCAAACAACACACATTAAAATTTGAGCAATTCCCATTCATTGCAGTGACACTGTTACCCAAGAGCAACTTTCTCATGGTACATTTGAACTGGTATGCATTTGGATTGTTGTTCCAACCACCTCTGGACCAAATGCAGGAAAAAAAAAGCTCTATGTGGTCTTGTGACAGTTTGTGTGTTAGCAAATACTTCAGAGGAGGTTCAACACGAAGCATACTTGCCAGAACAATGTGCCTGACAGATTGCAAATTGAAAATTATCCCAAAAGCAAAAGTATTTCTTGCATGGAGCAGCAACGGAACACCATTCATTTTTAAGCTTTTGATATAATTTTCAAGATCTCTGAAAATACTAAGACAATAAGATTGGTTGTCAAGTCTCAGGGGGCTCTTATACCCTTTACCTAATGGATTTCTGGAGTTCAGAATATCAAAAATCCTATCAATATAATACAAAAATTCTACTCTTTCTTCACTTCCTTTAAAATTTGGATCATCAACCCTCCTCAAAAACTCTATACTATCTGCCACACTAGAACTCAAAGTCTGTGCAGCTAATGAAACATTCATTTTTCTATTATCTTATATGTTGTCCTGATAGTTTGCTGGCAAATGTAATACCTTCTTCTTGTTGTATCTTGTTCAATTGCTCAATGAAATGCCATTTAATAATGCCAGTTGGAGACTCAATAGCAGATACTTATGCTAGAGCATTTCTGGCTAACTTAATCATCTGACACATGCCCAAGATACAATAAACATTGTATTTTTCCACAGGGTGAGGAAAGTGGCTCTTAAAATCACCCTTGGAAAAATTTAAAGTACAGCCAAGTGGACGTAAAGTGTTTATATTTACCTTGCAGCTATCACATGTAACACACCAAACCCTAATGCCAGAACTATGCAGCCTCTCTAAAGCAGATTTTATCAGTGTGGCCTGATTATTTGCCTATACACCGTTGATAAAGAAATATGCAATTGGACATTTAAATCTGCCTTTAATAGAGACAAGCATGAAAACCAGAGCCTCAGATGTCTCTCTTACTTATTTTGACTGATGCACTTCCCCACCAAAGTCTAAAAAACCTGTGTATTGCTTAGTTCCTTGGTCCCAAAATACTTGCTTCCTAATTGCCATACTGTACTTAAAAACATCTTTTAAGAAGCCAGGTTCACAGTCTACACTTGCCACCCATTTGACGAGAGAGAGTGCACTAAATTGCACACTAATTCCACTTGTGTTCCTTTCTGATGATTGAGGAAGTTATGTAACTTTTCAGGAAGATCCCCCTTCTCCTTCAATGAACTTATGATGTCATCCATGGAAAACACTTTCTTCTCTCTTCTTCGAAGTTTTTCACGGACGCACTTCAGTTTACATTTTAATTCGTGCACAATGTCTGAGAAAAAATTGCAAGTTTCAGTCGCCCTGTCTTCCATTTCTACTTTCGACTGTATACCACAATCAATTACTGAAGAACCAACTGCACTCTGAAATAAAGAAATAATTTCGTTATATATGACTGAAATAACTCAAGGCTTGGTGAAAAAATATTATAATAAAACTTTGGGGGTGTGAAAACATCCTTGTCTAACGTTTTTGACACAATTCGCAGCTTCTGCATTGGATAAATGGGACAGGCTTTCCACGGAAGAATTCTCATTGACGACATTCGCCATGCAATCAGTAGCTTCTGCTGTGGGCAAATCGAGCACAGATTCCATGACAGAACACTAAAAACACAAATATGGACCTGTATTACAACAGTGCTTAGACCTATGCTGCCTATTTGTGTTCGTACGAAATAAATTCACAAAAGTAAAAAAAGCACACACACACACACACACACACACACAGCAAGGAAATTAATTAGCTACTTCTAATAGAGAAGCATCGTTGTCACTCAAAATCCTAACAACATGTCATCGTGGCTGTTTATTTGGTGGCATCAAATGTGTCGGAAAGTCAAAACATGATGGCACTGCTTCGGGTTTGAGACGTTTCTTCCACGTTCCAGGGCTCACTACGTAATCATCTTGTCGGAAATGGTTTCCGCAAAGAAAACTGCAAGACATAGGATTAAAACCTTTCCGCTTCACGGAAGTAATCCACTTCTTTAGCAGCTCTGGGTGCTTTAGAGGAAACCTGTTCAAAAACATCGAATTAGCAAACGCACTAAGTCTGTATTTTTATCGTATTGTATCGGTAGTCCTATTACTTGTGAAATGGTAAGTAACTTTCCTTACTCCATCACTTCGTACAATTGAAAGCGGCACAAGAAATCACCATTTCGATAATCCTTAATTCCTTATACACCGTACAGACCGAGAGAAACTTCTTGTCAAATTCGAATACGGCGCACAATACAGATGACAGTAATCAGCTGGTAGAGCCATCTATCGGTAGGTCCGCTACTTGAGTATCCCTCATTTCGCTAGCCTTAGACGCCTGTCAGAATTGTTATCAATGGAATTCTACAAAGAAGATCGGTGAGTAAAGCGTATACAAACAAAATAAACACTGCCATTAGGGAACAGTGCGACGAACTTGGTGTTGTATTTGTTGACCCAAATAAATTTCTTGACGACAAATGTCTGGGTAGGGATGGCCTGCACCTAAACAGACTAGGCGCAAAAACTTTCAGTAAAATGCTCCTGGATTTATGTAAAATTCTCCTGGATTTATGTAAAATTCTCCTGGATTTATGTAAAATTCTCCTGGATTTATGTAAAATTGTAAAAAATAAGGGAAACTAATACGGTCTGCAGGGGGTGACTATCCAAGAATACCATATGCAAACAAAAAACGTGAGTGTAATCATAATAAGAAAACAGTTGAACCAAAACAGAACGACATTAAAACGAAAAAAAGTGGGAATGCAAATAATGCTGGAAAAAATTACTTAACAGTTGTCCACCAAAATATATGTTACCTAGCAAATAAGACCCAACAGCTAGAAGTGGAGCTGGAATCTACAGAGTGCTCAGTTGTTTGTCTCACTGAGCATTGGTGCAATGAGGCTGAAATTAATCAGTTAGTCGTGCAGTCTTATAATTTAGCGTGTGCATACTGTAGGACTTCTATGAAGTGTGGAGGTGTTGTATTTATGTAAAACAAAATTATCAGTATAAGACCAGAAGTGATTTATGTGTAATCAGTGAAGAGCAACATTTTGAACTGGCAGCAGTTGAAATCAGGGACCAGTACAGGTGTAGGAATTTGATTATCTTATGTATATACAGATCTCCTAGTGGAGACTTCAATATCTTTTTCTCCAAACTTAATCATGTTCTTAACAAGATATCCACTCCAAAGAACCACATTCTCATATGTGGAGACTTAATGTGGATAAACTGAACCCTGATTCTACATGGGACTCATTACAAAGTCTTGCTCAAAGCTTCAATTTAGTTCCAATGGTTAACAGTGCAACCAGAATAACAAAATACTCAAAGACAGCTGTTGATCAGGTATTAACAGATTTAGGCAAAGATAACTGTGAAGTGGTGGTAGCAGAGCTAGGATTATTTAATCACTCAGCTCAAATCATTAATATAAAAGTGGCTCCAGAAGAAACAAAGAAAATGCATATTTACAGACGATTTTTTTCTAAAAAAAAATACACTCCTGGAAATTGAAATAAGAACACCGTGAATTCATTGTCCCAGGAAGGGGAAACTTTATTGACACATTCCTGGGGTCAGATACATCACATGATCACACTGACAGAACCACAGGCACATAGACACAGGCAACAGAGCATGCACAATGTCGGCACTAGTACAGTGTATATCCACCTTTTGCAGCAATGCAGGCTGCTATTCTCCCATGGAGACGATCGTAGAGATGCTGGATGTAGTCCTGTGGAACGGCTTGCCATGCCATTTCCACCTGGCGCCTCAGTTGGACCAGCGTTCGTGTTGGACGTGCAGACCGCATGAGACGACGCTTCATCCAGTCCTAAACATGCTCAATGGGGGACAGATCCGGAGATCTTGCTGGCCAGGGTAGTTGACTTACACCTTCTAGAGCACGTTGGGTGGCACGGGATACATGCGGACGTGCATTGTCCTGTTGGAACAGCAAGTTCCCTTGCCGGTCTAGGAATGGTAGAACGATGGGTTCGATGACGGTTTGGATGTACCGTGCACTATTCAGTGTCCCCTCGACGATCACCAGTGGTGTACGGCCAGTGTAGGAGATCGCTCCCCACACCATGATGCTGGGTGTTGGCCCTGTGTGCCTCGGTCGTATGCAGTCCTGATTGTGGCACTCACCTGCACGGCGCCAAACACGCATATGACCATCATTGGCACCAAGGCAGAAGCGACTCTCATCGCTGAAGACGACATGTCTCCATTCGTCCCTCCATTCACGCCTGTCGCGACACCACTGGAGGCGGGCTGCACGATGTTGGGGCGTGAGCGGAAGACTGCCTAACGGTGTGCGGGACCATAGCCCAGCTTCATGGAGACGGTTGCGAATGGTCCTCGCCGATACCCCAGGAGCAACAGTGTCCTTAATTTGCTGGGAAGTGGCGGTGCGGTCCCCTACGGCACTGCGTAGGATCCTACGGTCTTGGCGTGCATCCGTGCGTCACTGCGGTCCGGTCCCAGATCGACGGGCACGTGCACCTTCCGCCGACCATTGGCGACAACATCGATGTACCGTGGAGACCTCACGCCCCACGTGTTGAGCAATTCTGCGGTACATCCACCCGGCCTCCCGCATGCCCACTATACGCCCTCGCTCAAAGTCCGTCAACTGCACATACGGTTCACGTCCATGCTGTCGCGGCATGCTATCAGTGTTAAAGACTGCGATGGAGCTCCGTATGCCACAGCAAACTGGCTGACACTGACGGCGGCGGTGCACAAATGCTGCGCAGCTAGCGCCATTCGACGGCCAACACCGCGGTTCCTGGTGTGTCCGCTGTGCCGTGCGTGTGATCATTGCTTGTACAGCCCTCTCGCAGTGTCCGGAGCAAGTATGGTGGGTCTGACACACCGGTGTCAATGTGTTCTTTTTTCCATTTCCAGGAGTGTAGATAAGAGTTTGCCAAACAGATAGCAGGACAAACATGGGACTCAGTATACTCAGAGGTAGATGCAAATGAAAAATTCAAAAATTTCATGACATTGTTTAAATTAAATTTTGAAGAAACATTTCCTAAAGTATTATGTCCATTATCAATAGCAGGAAAAAGCAAGTGTGTCACAAAAGGAATCAAAAAATCATCTGAAACACTAAAGTACCTGAGCTCCATTAAACACAGCCAAACTAATCCTGCTTTCTCACTCTTTTATAAAAGATATAGGAAAACATATAGGAAAATATTGCTTGCAGCAAAGAGAGCTCATAACTCCAAAATAGTGCACTCTGCTGAAAACAAAAATAAGGCAGTATGGAAGATTGTGAAGCAGGAAACTGGTACCAGGAAAATGAATCTGTCAAACTTGAAAATCAAAGGGACTCTAATAAAAGACCCAATGTATTTGGCAAACTATATAAATGATTATTTTAGTAACATAGGAATAAAATTACAGGAAAATTTTCTAACAGTCCCTCAGGTCAAAAAGCCAAAAAATGGTGTATCACACTCAATGGTGTTATTCCCTACAACACAGGAAGAAGTCTATAAAGCAGTCAGCAAACTGAGAAACAAAAACTCAGCTGGTCTGGATGAAGTCCCCATTTTTATAATTAAGGACTTTATCAAGAGCCTACTTCCACCTTTAGTTGATATTATAAATCAATCTGTCAAGCAGGGCTACTTTCCAGACTATTTAAAATATGCGAAATTACTACCTCTCTTCAAAAAAGGTGATGCAGGAATAATTGAAAATTATAGGCCAATTTCTCTACTATCATGCTTTGCAAAAATACTAGAAACTATTATGAAAGATAGGCTAATGAATTATTTAAATAAATACAACTTACTGTCTGTTGACCAGTTTGGATTTCGATCAGGGAAAAGCACAGAATCAGCAACAGCACACCTCACAAAACACATTCTAGAAGCATTAGATAAAGGGAACTACACAGCAGGTATATTTCTTGATCTAACTAAAGCGTTTGATACAGTAGACCACAGCATATTGTTAAATAAGTTAGATGAACTTGGAATAAGAGGACTTGTGAACAAATGGTTCCAGTCATATCTGAAAAATAGAAGACAGATAACTGAAATCTCACATATTTCAAGTTGCTCAAACTATTTTGTAAAGTATACTTCAGACCCAAATTATGTAAATATAGGTGTCCCACAGGGTAGTGTCCTTGGCCCAGTACTATTCCTCATTTACATAAATGACTTCCCACAGAGCATCAAGCATGGACAAACAATATTGTTTGCAGATGACTCAAATGTTCTAATCAGTGACAAATCACCAGATGCACTAAAAGAAAAAGCCAAACAAACACTAAACAGTGTACGTGAGTGGGCATCCAATAATAAACTAACACTAAATCTTAAAAAAACAAATGCTGTTAACTTCTATGTCTGCAAAAAATCACACTATAACAACTTTAAGGTAAACAATGAAACTATAGAATATGTAGACTACACAAAATTTCTTGGTATGGATGTTGACAGCCAGTTAAAGTGGGAAGAACATATTAAAATACTTAGTGACAGAATCACTACAGCATGCTATGCTCTGAGAATTCTGACTGCAGTTTGTGATACTACATGTGTCAGATCTGTATATTTTTCTTATATCCACTCTGTTATTACCTACGAAATAATATTTTGGGGAGTCAACAGTAAAAATATTCAAACAGTTTTCAAATTACAGAAAAGAGCAATTCGTATAATAACCAAGAGTGGCAGTAGGGCTCACTGCCTTGAACATTTACAAAAGCTGAAAATCCTAACTGTCCCCTGTGAATACATTTTTCAAAGTGTTATGTATGTAAAAAAAAAATTGACTGCTATATGAAAAATTCTTTAGTACACAGCTATGAAACTAGAAACCAATACAATCTGCATCTAGAGAGGAAAAATAAAGTTAAAACTCAGCAGAGCTTGTTGTACAATGCTGTTAAATTATATAATAAATTACCCCAAAAAATAAAAGATATTGACACAATCGGACAGTTCAAAACAAAACTAAAATTTTTTTTATTAAATAAAAGTTATTACACAGTAATGGACTATATGAATTAAAAATGTAGTGTAATTAAAGTAGCCTGCATTGTAATACATGAGGAAATAATTATAATATGAAATCAGAAATTGTAAAGTACTATAAGAAAATTACAAATTACACAAGGATATAAAACTAATTTAAGATACCTCAAAAATGTGTGTAAATACAAATTTTATGTGTATAATTGTAGGTATATTGTATTGTACATGATTTTGCTGACGAAATCCACACAATGTAAATTGTTACATGGATTAATAAAGAAATCAATCAATCAAAAAAAACTCCCAATTTCCATCTTATTGGATGAAATGGTGTGAATGGTACTGGTGAATGCTGTTCTTGCATGATGAGCTGCAGTAGCATTAGTTGTTCCTAGTCCCTGATGTGTGTTCTCTGCCTTTGTTGATGGTTCAGGATTTGCCTTTGTAGTTGTTATTGTTGTGCCTGCTGTCGTATTTTAAGTTGAAGCTGTTGCTGCCACCGTTTCAAGAATTCTGGATCCATGATTATTGAATATTGTCTGGTGTCATAACATACACACTAAGTTTGAGTCTTCCTCAACAATATTACACCTGCTAACAAAGCAATGATGGATACACAGTATTGCCTTACAGTCACAAACCAGTCTGCACAGATCACCATGATGTTGTAGACACACACTAAGAGAAGATTGCAGATAGTCCAGGGTCACACAATTCCATAGGTATCCATGTATTATTTGTGAAGAAATAGGAAGCAGCCAGTCAGTTTCAAAATGGAAGGTTTACTTAAATCCCTTGCCCATTGTTTCAACATTTATAAAAGGTCTTCTTTAGAAGGAAATTGATGACAACCTAAACAGATTAACAGTGAAAACATGTTTAGCAGTATATATACAGAAAAAACAGTTACTCATCATGGATACAAAAATTATTCAGACCTTGTAGGTTACGTGTTATAGTGGGTGTACATTGAAAAATAGCTGAAATGTGTCAGTAAAATATAAAATTTTACTTCCATGATATTAAAAACATGCACAACATGTTGGTCATCATAAGTAACACCTCACTATTGTACAGCTCATGCACTAGCGTTTGGTATGAAGGTATGATGTCAGAGACCAGTAATACATGACTGCTTACAGGCACTTCTAATCAGGTGGTGTATTTGGTAGTGAATAGCACTGTATGAGGACAGAGATGTAGCAGTTGTGATCTATCTGTAATTCCAAAAGCTTATTGCCAATTGTTTCTTGCATGTCAAGGTTAGGAACACCATTTCCATAGCTTGTGTAATTGTATGAGAAGTAATGACTGTCTGTCCCATTTTTTGCCAAATTTGATTGGTATTCCATTTATCTTGAATCCTCTGTTGTTTTCAAATATTTCAATAGTTGACTTTTCATTAAGAGAACTAGTGCAAGTTTTGATAAGTATTGTTGTATCATCTGCAGAGGAGGACAAAATTTGCACCTTCTGGCAATGTAAGTGGAAGACAGTTTGTGTTTTCTTTAATGAGGGTGTCATAAGGTTTCAAAGTTTGTAAAACAGGATGTGGTACCTGATGGGGTCATGAGCTAGTAAAAGATAGTTTTATTCCATTTGTCAGTGTTTTGTGGCTATGGACAGAAAAATAATCACTCATTGATCAGTAATATGTATTGATAAAAACTGTATTCATTGTGTTGTTTAAAAGGTTGTTCACAGGTAATACTATGTTACAGGCTATGTTTTTTTTGTAAGAATTTTATGTACTAAACTTCTAACCTGTTCCGTTTTCATTACATTGTTGGGAAAAATGTGAAACTAATTTCTAGTGAAATAGAAACCATAAGTCAAATACCCCATAAAAAATAATTCTTAACTGTTGTTGCTATGTTACATGTACTGTGTCTATCCTCAGATAAAAGCAACAGAAATTGTTGAAAGTAGCTCATTTAAAGTAGGATATACTTTACGGTTTCCACGAGTGGAAGAAATACGCTATGACAAAAAGTGGACTGACTGTATTACTGTGTCAGAACTGACAGACTTATGGCAAGTGAGTAGCTGCAGGTATTAATTTTGATTAATAATAAAATGTACTTATGTTTATTGAAAGAAAGACAGAGGTAAATGTATTTTGTGGCAGAGGGCATCAGGGAAACTCTACAGTCGGCATGCTTACTCTATTGATCCTGAGGCATCTTCTCCCAAAAAGAAAAGAACTACGAACCACCAGCCGCAGCTTGGAAAGCAGTTCTGCAGTGCAGATGTTTCAACTGCTACAATCAAATCAACTCTCTTAGAGGGAAAGGAATTCTGTGTCATGTCTGACTACAATGGCATTACAGTGCAACACATTGAAACACAAATTTATGAAAATGGAGGAAAATTTGTCAAAAATCCAGGTAACCATTTTACAACTCATATAGGCTGCTGTAACATTAAAATAGTGCATCAACTTATAATACCTCTAATGTGTATTGATGTGACATAGTCACTGGACTTACATTCAGGAGCAGCATGTACACTTGGTATTAGTATGTTTGCTTCTAAAAGTACTGTGTCTTATTATGATATTCATGTCATGCTCTACAAATTATTTAATCTGATGTTGTGGCTTAAACCATTTTAACCCTTATCTGTGAAGATGATCCATGACTGAAACTGGTCGATATTTGGGTTTAAAATAAAAGCAGCTGATGGTCAGACATTCATTTCATACATTACATTACAGCTGTTGATAGTCACCTTCCAAAAATGTTAATTTTGCCTCAGAAAATGTCAAACTTTAAAATCTTCCAACATGTATACACGTCATTGTTATAACTGCATATTTTCAACACTGCTTACTTGTGAAAGAAATGATTTCTATAGTCAGTGGTGAATCCCATGTCCTTCAAAAAATTCTGTGTGACTGAACTCAGCCGGGATAAGTTAATCTTCTACTTTTATTAGTTAAAACTTCTGGGCTGAGGAGCCTTGGTTGATCTGTAAAACTACTTCTTTCCAATGTTTCATTTCCAACTGCGGACATCATCTTCCAAGGTGAATCAACAACTGGCTGTCAGGCCTTGGAGGCCTTTTTTATACCGAGCACATAGAGGGCACCACCATATGTCACATGGGGCTGACTGTGAGTCTATCTCTGACTGACGTCATTATTCTCAATTGAAGGTAATCGATTGTCACATCATTTTTGCAAAGTCAACTGCCATATCTTATCTAACTTAAGCCTCCCTCTTTTCTATTAAAATGCACGCATGTATAGAGAAGCTATAGAGATTAGGAAACACCACAATAATTTTAATAGAAAAGAGGAAGGCTTCAAGTTAGATAAGATATGGCGGTTGACTTTGCACCAACGATGTGACAATCGATTACCTTCAGTCGAGAATAGTGATGTTAGTCAGAGATAGACTTACAGTCAGCCCCACATGACATATGGTGGTGCCCTATGTGTGCTCTATATAAGCGGGACCTCCATGGCCTGGCAGCCAGTTGCCGACTCACCTCAGAAGATGTTGCCTGCAGATGGCGACAAAACGTTGGGAAGAAGAAGTTTTACATATCAACCACGGCCTCTCAGCCCCGAAGTTTTAACTAATGAAGATGCTGGCCATGAAAGGCTACATGTTTTGGCTTCTAATATTAGTTTATCATGTCCTAATCTAACTCCCTCAGCATCACTTGATTTAATTTGGCTACATTCCATTCCCCATGTTTTACTTTTGTTGATGTTCATGTTATAATCTTTTTCAATACATCTGATCTTCCAAGACCTTTGTCATCTCTCACAGAATGACATGTCATCTGCAAACCTTAAAGCTTTTATTTCTTCTCCTTGATCTTTAATACCCTTTCCAAATTTCTCATTGGCTTCCTTCACATCTTGTTCAGTGTACAAACTGAATAACTTCGGGATAGACTATAACCCTGTCACACACTCTTCTCAAACTACTGGCCCCGTTTCATGTCCTTTGATTCTCATAACTGCAGTCTGGTTTCTGTATGAGTCATATATAACCTTCTTCTCCTTGTATTTTGTCTCTACCACCTTCAAAATCTGAAAGAGTATACTACAACCAACATTGTCACAAAGCTTTCTCTAAACATCAAATTTGCTATAAATGTAGGTTTGCCTTACTTCAACCTAATTTCTAGGATAACAGAATGGACTTCATTTCAGGATATGACTTTAGGAAATTATAGCTTTCTTGAAGAAGCTGGTTAATCCTTTCAGCACCAAATATTACTGAGTGACAAGAGGTGTAGGCCGATGTTGATTTTTGGGGGTGATCAGTGGTACCAGCACTGGACTGATGGCCCAGGAAATCTGCTTTTGGACTAGACTGGTGGAGTAATTACTTCAGTGAAGGCTTAGACGAGAATGGTGGTGTATTGCTTTAAAGGGTGTGCATCTGAAACTTTGCTAGAGTAGGTTTAATGTGAACAGAAGTGTGTAGCTGATCCTCGGTGAAGATGTGGTCAAGATCAAGGAAAGTGGCATGGGATTCAAAACAGGACCTTGTGAACTGTAATTGGAAGAATGATTAGATTAGATTAGATTAATACTAGTTCCATGGATCATGAATACGATATTTCGTAATGATGTGGAACGAGTCAAATTTTCCAATACATGACATAATTAAGTTAATTTAACAACATACTTAAGTTAATATCACAACTTTTTCATTTTTTGTGTTTTTTATTTTTTTTATTTTTTATTTTTTTATTTTTTTTTTTTTATTTTAATTTATATCTAAAAATTCCTCTATGGAGCAGAAGGAGTTGTCATTCAGAAATTCTTTTAATTTCTTCTTAAATACTTGTTGGTTATCTGTCAGACTTTTGATACTATTTGGTAAGTGACCAAAGACTTTAGTGCCAGTATAATTCACCTCTTTCTGTGCCAAAGTTAAGATTTAATCTTGAATAGTGAAGATCATCCTTTCTCCTAGTATTGTAGTTATGCACACTGCTATTACTTTTGAATTGGGTTTGGTTGTTAATAACAAAAATTGGGTTTGGTTGTTAATAACAAATGTCGGTAGAGATTCCAAAAATTTTAAGAAGTCAGCTTCGCTGTGAATCTATATGGCAGAAATGTCATGAATGTATTTAAACCAAACCAGTGGCTGAAGGTTTATGGATTCCAGGAAAGCCTCTTCAAGTGCCCCTTGAAAAGGTGGGGATATGAAGGAGCCATTCTGGTTGCCACGGTCATGCCCCTGATCTGTTTGTATGTCTGTCCTTCAAAGGTAGAGTAGTTGTTTGTAAACATGTTGATTAATGTGAGCTGAAGGGACATCATAGATTTGGAATCAGGTGTGCACTGATTGAGGTAATGTTCTCCAGCAGACAGACTATGAGCATGGGGGATGTTGGTATGGAGGAAGGTGACATCAATGGTGACAAGCAAGGTGTGTTATGAGAGTGGGATGGGCACAGATTTCAGACAATCTAAGAAATGGTTGTTGTCTTTAATATAGGAGGTTGCAGGTGTTGATCAACTAAGGCAGGTATACTTTCAGTGGGTGCTTTCAAGCGAACATCTGTGGGACAGCCAGGCTGACTGGATTTGTTGAACTTGTTGTTGTTGTTGTGGTCTTCAGTCCTGAGACTGGTCTGATGCAGCTCTCCATGCTACTCTATCCTGTGCAAGCCTCTTCATCTCCCAGTATCTACTGCAACATACATCCTTCTGAATCTGCTTAGTGTATTCATCTCTTGGTCTCCCTCTACGATTTTTACCCTCCACACTGCCCTCCAATGCTAAATTTGTGATCCCTTGATGCCTCAAAACATGTCCTACCAGCCGATCCCTTCTTCTAGTCAAGTTGTGCCACAAACTTCTCTTCTCCCCAATCCTATTCAATACCTCCTCATTAGTTACGTGATCTACCCACCTTATCTTCAGCATTCTTCTGTAGCACCACATTTCAAAAGCTTCTATTCTCTTCTTGTCCAAACTAGTTATCGTCCATGTTTCACTTCCATACAGGGCTACACTCCATACAAATACTTTCAGAAACGACTTCCTGACACTTAAATCTATACTCGATGTTAACAAATTCCTCTTCTTGAGAAACGCTTTCCTTGCCATTGCCAGTCTACATTTTATATCCTCTCTACTTCGACCATCATCAGTTATTTTACTCCCTAAATAGCAAAACTCCTTTACTACTTTAAGTGTCTCATTTCCTAATCTAATTCCCTCAGCATCACCCGACTTAATTTGACTACATTCCATTATCCTCGTTTTGCTTTTGGTGATGTTCATCTTATATCCTCCTTTCAAGACACTGTCCATTCCGTTCAACTGCTCTTCCAAGTCCTTTGCTGTCTCTGACAGAATTACAATGTCATCAGCGAACCTCAAAGTTTTTACTTCTTCTCCATGAATTTTAATACCTACTCCGAATTTTTCTTTTGTTTCCTTTACTGCTTGCTCAATATACAGATTGAATAACATTGGGGAGAGGCTACAACTCTGTCTTACTCCTTTCCCAACCACTGCTTCCCTTTCATGCCCCTCGACTCTTATAACTGCCATCTGGTTTCTGTACAAACTGTAAATAGCCTTTCGCTCCCTGTATTTTACCCCTGCCACCTTTAGAATTTGAAAGAGAGTATTCCAGTTAACATTGTCAAAAGCTTTCTCTAAGTCTACAAATGCTAGAAACGTAGGTTTGCCTTTTCTTAATCTTTCTTCTAAGATAAGTCGTAAGGTCAGTATTGCCTCACGTGTTCCAACATTTCTACGGAATCCAAACTGATCTTCCCCGAGGTCGGCTTCTACCAGTTTTTCCATTCGTCTGTAAAGAATTCGCGTTAGTATTTTGCAGCTGTGACTTATTAAACTGATAGTTCGGTAATTTTCACATCTGTCAACACCTGCTTGTTGAACTTAGAAAGAAGGTAAAAAGTGGGAGTGCATGCTTTGGGTGGAGTACGAACTTGTATGGATTGAGATGGTAGTACTTGTGAGGGGCCTGCTGAGGTTTTAAGGAGGGGTCTGTATGTCAGTTTGTATCATAGGGATTGGATCTTGATGGTAGATGCTATATGTAAAGGTGTCGGACATCTGGCATAGACCATCACTTACGTACTTTTAATGATAAACATAGTCTGGGAGCCATCGTACGGTGTGTGGCACCAGGTACACTGTATCACTACTGTAATCATTTCCTTTTTTGTTCCACTCGCAAACTGAGTGAGGAAAAAGTCGAGTGCCTATATGTCTCCTTATGAGCTCATATAGTCCTTATGCAAAATGTATTTTGGCATCAGTTGCATCATTCTGCAGTCAGTTTCAAATGCTAGTTCTCTAAATTTCTCAGTAGTGTTAATTGAAAATAATGTCACCTTCCATCCAGGGAATCCCATTTGAGTTCCTGAAGCATCTCCATAATACTTGCTCGTTGTTCGAACCTGCTGGTAATAAATCTAGCAGCCCATCTCTAAATTGCTTCAATGTCTTCCTTTAATCCGACCTGGTGCACATCCTGCACACTCAAGCAGTACTCAGGAACAGGTCACACTAGTGTCCTATTACAGTCTCCTTTACAGATGAACCACATTTCTCGAAATTCTCCCATTAAACTGAAGTCGACCATTCATCTTCCATGCCACAATTCTCTCATGCTCCTCTATTTGCTTTGCAACATTACTCTCAAATACTTAAACAACATGACAGTGTCAAGCAGGATACTACTAATGTTATATCCATACATTATGGGTTTGATTTTCCTACTCATCAGCATTAACTTACATTTATCTACATTTATAGCTAGCTGTCATTAATCACACCACTAGAAATTCTGTCTAAGTCATCTTGTATCCTCCCACAGTCACTCAACTTTGACACCTTCCCACACACCACAGTACCATCAGCAAACAACTGCAGATTGTTACCCACCCTGTCTGCAAGGTCATATATGTGTATAGAAAGTAATAGTTGTCCTATCACATTTCCTGGGACATTCCTGATGATAACCTTGTCAGTGCCGAGCATTCACCGTTGAGAATAACATACTGGGTTCTATTACTTAAGAAGTCTTCAAGCCATTCACATACCTGTAAACCTATTGATATGCTTATACGTTCATTAACAGTCTGCAGTGGGGCACTGTGTCAAGTGCTTTTCGGAAGTTGAAATATATAGAATCTACATTCATAGTTTGCAGTATATCATTGTAAAATGTGCAAGCTGAGTTTCATGTGATCAGTGCTTTCTAAAACAATGCTGATTTGTGGACAGAAGCTTTCTGGTCTCAAGGAAATTTATTGTATTCAAATTGAGATTATGTTAAAAAATTCTGCAGTAAACCAATGTTGAGGACAATGGTGTGGAATTTTGTGGCTCTGACCTTTTACCCTTCTTATATACAGGTGTAATCTGTGCTTTTTTCCACTCACTTGGGACTTTTCGCTGGGTGAGAGATCCTCAATAAATGCAAGCTAAGTAAGAGGCCAGTGCCATAGTACACTCTTTGTAAATCTAAATTGGCATTGTATCCGGACCTGGTGACTTATTTGTTTTCAGCTGTTTCAGTTGTTTCATTACACCAGGGATGCTTATTACTATATTGTCCATATAGGAGTCTGTCTGATGGTCAGATGATGGTATGTTTGTATGATTGTATTGGAGAAACTGTTTCTTAAATATGACATTTAAAACTTAGGCTTTGATTGCTCTCTTCAGCTGCCACATTAGATTGGTCAACGAGTGACTGGATGGAAGCCTTAGACCCACAAAGTGATTTTTATATAGGATCAGAATTTTCTCAGATTCTTAGCCAGATCTTTTGCTAAGTTATGATGCAGGTATTTGTTGTACGCTTCAGGCACAGATACACAAATCCCTACTAAGCTTTGCCTGTTGTCATTTGTGCATTCTCTTTTGAACTGAGAGTGAAACAGCCTTTGCTTCCTCGGAATTTTCCGAATTGCATTGTTAAACCATGGTGTGTCTTGTCCATCTTTAACCCATTTACCAGGCACACAATTCTCCAAACCACAATTGAGAATCTATTTAAGCTTTGCTCATAATTCCTCTATGTCCATCATATTGGAACTAAGTGATGTCAGTTCATCAGGTGCTAACAGTTCTTATCTGCTCATTCTAACAGAAACACTCTCCTAGCCTTCTTGACTGATTTATTAACTTGTATAACTATAGTCACTATGATATCATATTCACCAGTCCCTCTATCTGTACTGATGCCATCGACAAGGTCCAGCCTTGTAGCTACAAGGTCTAAGATATTTCCATTGTGTGTGGGTTGTCGAACTACCTGCTCAGTATGCATTTTCGGAAAATGTGTTCAAAAGTACTTCACAAGACTGACTGACTGTACCCCTTGCACTGAATCCATAGACATCTCTGTCTACACTCAGTAGGTTAATTTTGTGTTCAACTAGTGTTGTGTTATCTGGGTATTTACGCTTTACTGACCATAGATTTTCTTTGAATGACTCTATAGCTGTCAGAGCAGAATGGGTGGCCAATGAAAACATCCAACAATTAACTTGGTTTCTCTTAGATGTGTTATAAACCACCAGGTAACTTCACTATCAAACTCAATTTCAACCTCAATAGAGGCAATATTTTTATCAATTGCAGTAAACAATGAGGGTGATGATGGAGTTGTGAGTTTTCAGTTTTTGGGATCTATATCAATGTTCCCCATTTACATGATCCATCTGCTTTTGGACATTATGTCAACTAGTACCCACCTGATTCCATACCTATGACATCCTGCCTTCACTCCTTAATCAACTTTATGTTTATTAACAACTACTTTACCTTTGAGGTGCAGACATACAAACAGATCAAGGGCATGGCCATGGAACCAGGATGGCTTGTTCCTATGCCAATCTTTTCATGGGTAGCTTGGAGAGGGCTTTCCTGGATTCCATAAGCCTTCGGCTCCTGGTTTGGTTGATATACATCGATGACATCTGTGCTATATCGACTCATGGTGACGGTTAACTGTTACAATTTCTGGAGTCTTAACAGATTCTCTGAATTAAAGTTCATCTGATCCTATTCTGGATCCCATGCCACTTTCTGTGGCCTTTACCTCATCCTCACTGAGGGTCAAGCTATACACTTCTGTTCAAATTAAACCTACTGACAAACAACAGAACTTCATTTTGACAGTTGCCATCCTTTCCATGTCAAATGTTCCCTCCCATACAGCCTTGGCTTTCAAGACAAATGTGTTTGCTTAGATGCAGACTCTTAATAACACTGGACTCGCATTCGGGAGGACGACGGTTCAATCCCGCGTCCGGCCATCCTGATTTAGGTTTTCCGTGATTTCCCTAAATCACTCCAGGCAAATGCCGGGATGGTTCCTCTGAAAGGGCACGGCCGACTTCCTTCCCAATCCTTCTCTAATCCAATGAGACCGATGACCACGCTGTCTGGTCTCCTTTCCCCAAAAACCAACCAACCAACCAACTCTTAATAGCAGTATGCCCTCATTCTCACTTTAGCCTACACTGGCCATAATCATCCCACCAGTTTAGTTCAAAAGCAGAAATCTTGTACCATTACATGCGATCCGATCCTGGTACAACTGAACCACATCCCACCCTCAAAGGGGGGAGCCATAGGACTACATCTTGTGTCACTCAGTTCTGTCGTGGCCTTGAATGGATTAATAAGCTACTGTGACAAGGCTATGATTTCCTAAAATCATACAATGAAATAAGGCCCATTCTTCTGACATTTTGCCCACTGCACCTAGAATATCATGTTGTCGCATCGTCTGCTCCCCCACACCCCAAATGGTCAGACCTTATGGTCCTTCTGCATCTATAGCTGGCAAAACATACCCTATCAAAGGGAGAGCCACCTGTGGAATGATACATATTATGTACAAGCTGTTATGTAAACACTGTTCTGCTTCTACATTGATATGACTGCTACCAAGTCATCAGTTAGGATAAATGGACATAGACAGAGGGTGTATAATAGCAACACACAATATGCTGTTGCAGAGCAAGCCCTATAACATGACAGTCACAATCTCAGTGACTGTTTCACCGCACGGGCCCTCTGGATTCTTCCCCCTGACACCAGTTTCTCAGAGCTTCACAAGTGGGAATTGGCATCACAACATGTCCTTGGTTCCCACTATGCAGCTGGCCTTAGTTTATCTTGACTTCTTTTGTCTCAACATTTCTTCTCAGTGACTATTCATTTATTCCCTCCCTTTTAGTTTTTTATACCTTTTATTTTCTGACCCCTCTGTTTTCCTCTGCCCCCAAACTCCACCTGCCTGACATGTATATTGCACTCAGTTTTCCATGCTTGTTAACTCTTGTGCTTTTGTCAGTAATCTTTGTCTTGCTTAGTAATCTATCTCCCACCTTTAAGCTCTCCGGGTTTCAGATATCACCCAGTGCAGTCCACAACAATCAATCTTTTCTTCTCATCCCAACCAGTAAGTTTCCCCTGACCCAGGGTTCTGGCCAACTTTTCCCTAACTCTCCACATTTCCTGAACTCACCAGTCCTCCTCCATCATCCCTCTTCCTTCCCCTTCAGTCCTTCTGCAAGAAGGAGGAGCCACTTCGTCTGAAAACTTGCACATTTCTTTAATTTTATGTGTATTTTCTGCTGTCGTTGCCTGATGAGTATATTTGTTGATCTGTGAGATCTTTGCATTTAGTGGGACAATATACACTCCTGGAAACTGAAATAAGAACACCGTGAATTCATTGTCCCAGGAAGGGGAAACTTTATTGACACATTCCTGGGGTCAGATACATCACATGATCACACTGACAGAACCACAGGCACATAGACACAGGCAACAGAGCATGCACAATGTCGGCACTAGTACAGTGAATATCCACCTTTCGCAGCAATGCAGGCTGCTATTCTCCCATGGAGACGATCGTAGAGATGCTGGATGTAGTCCTGTGGAACGGCTTGCCATGCCATTTCCACCTGGCGCCTCAGTTGGACCAGCGTTCGTGCTGGACGTGCAGACCGCGTGAGACGACGCTTCATCCAGTCCCAAACATGCTCAATGGGGGACAGATCCGGAGATCTTGCTGGCCAGGGTAGTTGACTTACACCTTCTAGAGCACGTTGGGTGGCACGGGATACATGCGGACGTGCATTGTCCTGTTGGAACAGCAAGTTCCCTTGCCGGTCTAGGAATGGTAGAACGATGGGTTCGATGACGGTTTGGATGTACCGTGCACTATTCAGTGTCCCCTCGACGATCACCAGTGGTGTACGGCCAGTGTAGGAGATCGCTCCCCACATCATGATGCCGGGTGTTGGCCCTGTGTGCCTCGGTCGTATGCAGTCCTGATTGTGGCGCTCACCTGCACAGCGCCAAACACGCATACGACTATCATTGGCACCAAGGCAGAAGCGACTCTCATCGCTGAAGACGACACATCTCCATTCGTCCCTCCATTCACGCCTGTCGCGACACCACTGGAGGCGGGCTGCACGATGTTGGGGCGTGAGCGGAAGACGGTCTAACGGTGTGCGGGACCGTAGCCCAGCTTCATGGAGACGGTTGCGAATGGTCCTCGCCGATACCCCAGGAGCAACAGTGTCCCTAATTTGCTGGGAAGTGGCGGTGCGGTCCCCTATGGCACTGCGTAGGATCGTACAGTCTTTGCGTGCATCCGTGCGTCGCTGTGGTCCGGTCCCAGGTCGACGGGCACGTGCACCTTCCGCCGACCACTGGCGACAACATCGATGTACTGTGGAGACCTCATGCCCCAAGTGTTGAGCAATTCGGCGGTACGTCCACCCGGCCTCCCGCATGCCCACTATACGCCCTCGCTCAAAGTCTGTCAACTGCACATAACGGTTCACGTCCACGCTGTCGCGGCATGCTACCAGTGTTAAAGACTGCGATGGAGCTCCGTATGCCACGGCAAACTGGCTGACACTGACGGCGGCGGTGCACAAATGCTGCGCAGCTAGCGCCATTCGACGGCCAACACCGCGGTTCCTGGTGTGTCCGCTGTGCCGTGCGTGTGATCATTGCTTGTACAGCCCTCTCGCAGTGTCCGGAGCAAGTATGGTGGGTCTGACACACCGGTGTCAATGTGTTCTTTTTTCCATTTCCAGGAGTGTATGTTGGTACAATTGTGTTGTGGAGACTATTTGACTTCCTTTTTATTTATGAGATTGATCTTTGAGTAAAAATACTTTTTGTTTACAAAGGCATAAAAACAATCTTTCCTTCCTGGTTTTGAACTCAAGTCTTTGGGAGAACAGAATGGGCCACTGGTACTGAGATACAACAATCAATCTGTATAGTGACCAACAGATGCATTGTTATAAACAGCCCTGTCCCATTTCACACGCTACATGCTAGTCTCCAAAACACCATAAATACAGATCCCAAGAGCATCATTGCACGTTTTCCCAGAGTCTTTTGACTGGCTTGATGTGGTCTACCATGACAATACTTAGTCTGTTTTGTGAAAACTTAGAAATATTATTTTTGTTAGTTTTACAGTGTATTCAGTAGTTATTTATTTTTGCAGGTCCTTCTACATTTTGTGTGCTAGCTGCCGAAAAAAACATTCGAGTGCAAAGTCATTCCAATTCAAAGCAGTACAATGTTATACACACAGAATGGCTTTTAAATAGTATAGCAAGTCACAAGCTACTTCCATGGACTCCTCAAAATATTATTAGTGTGACTCCAGAAACTGAAAGAGAAATAATGTTGCAATATGATGTATTTGGCGACAGTTATACTGAAATATCCACTGAAGAAAACTTGAAAGAACTGTTATCAAAACTGGAATCTAAGGTCAGTTTTGACATTTTGAGAATTAGTTTTTTGCTTCTTCTATTTCTTTTATTGTTGATGAATGAATGAGTCATATCATGTATAGAACATTTGCACACATTATTATAATGATGTATAATGTCTCAGTTTCCAAATCATTAATGTACGATATGGGTTCATTATGAACCTCTTAGGATTAAGTATTAGGAAGTCTTTTCTGAAGCTATTTGTGTGGAATGTAGCCTTGTACGGAAGTGAAACGTGGACGAGAAGAGAATAGAAAGTTTTGAAAAAGAAATAGTGATACGGAAGAATGCTGAAAATTAAGTGGGTTGATTTGATAATTAGTGAAGAGGTACTGAATCAAATTGGGGAAAACAAAATTTATTGTACAACTTGGCTAAAAAAGGTATCAGCTGATAGGACACATCCTGAGGCATCAAGAGATCATAAAGTTTGTAATGGAGGGAAATGTGAGTGGTAAACATTGTAGAGGGATACTGAAGCTGCACTACAATAAGCAGCTTGAAATGTAATTAGGCTGCTGTAGTTATATAGAGATGAACAGACCTGTGCAGGATGGACTAGCAGGATGAGCTGCATCAATCCAGTCTCCTGGCTGATAACAACAACATCAGTGACTATTAATAGATAAATTTACTGAACAGTAGAAAGCTATAGTTCATTAGTGATATTGCACATTATTATTATTATTATGTTGGTATTTTTCTGGTGTATTTGTTATCTGCATTCGTAAGTATAATGCCTGCTGAAATGTTATGGAGGCTTTTGGTTTCATTTGGTGCAATATCTGTTATGACCTACATAGTGTGTAAATAAGAGAGAGTCTAACATTATTACAACATTGGAAGTAATCTTCTGGAATCTGTTGCTACTGGGGCCATATCTGGGATCAACAGATTGCTAGAGGAATCTGTACTGGGGAAATTTTGTGATAGTTAACACATGAGAATATGATTTTAGAGCAATTTTCCAAATAAGTCCTATAAGGCAGCATATAAGGTTTGTTATTGAATTGCATAAAGTTGTACTATCAGTGAAATTTAAATTACTAATAGAAAAATATCGAGAATTTAACCTAAAAAAACATTGTCTTTGTTGACTTATAAATCATTAACAAAAAAAAAAATCATTGTAGGTTTTGGCTGACGATGATGTTCCTCAGCAACTTATAAAAAATATGTACAACATTAACAGGGCAAATTTAATTTGTGACAAGAGAGAGGGCAATTTATCAGAATGGAGCAGAGTCCATGCTGCATTATGACAGGGATGTGGATTATCACCACCCTTGTTTATTGTTTATATGAATAAAGTTGTCCAAGAGTGGAGGTAAATGCCATATAGCTTCAATAAAATCAGCAGAATCATAAAACTAGATGCTTTACCTTCTGCCAATGATTTAGCTCTTATGTCATCTTCAGAGAATAACCTGCAGCATTCTGTACACAGTTAACAGAGTATACCTGAGGAATATAGGAAGTACATTAACACAAAAAAGGCCTTCTGTGGAAGATACCCAATACAAAGTGAGATCTATTTGAAAAAGAAAACTGTGGAAAGAGTGAACACATTCACATGTTGTGGCTATGAATGATTCTTTCTGGAAGAAATAGACTTGCTGAAAAAACCACCAGCTATACAAAAACAGTGGGAGTCAGTAATATGATAATGAAACCTTCCCTTGCCAAGGGGGGTACACTGAAATACACTATTATAAGATCATAACAAGACCTGTGCTGTGCTACGGCAGTGAAGCCTGGATAGTGTAGTGCTTCGAGAATTTTGGCATAAATTCTAGAACTGCTCGGCTTTCCACCATCTCGAACACACGATATTTTAGATGTGAGTGGGGGAAAGGAACCCTATCTACTGCGCATCACCTGTCTGTGTATGCAGGTCCAAAGTTTGTCATACGAAGACGGTACACATGGTGGTCGAACGGCACTGACAAGTACTTGTCGGTCGGTCCATGGAAGTCGTAATAAAAGCACACGGCAGCACCAAGGAACTTCTGGGTTATGCTGTGCTGTTGTGTAACTGTGACTATTGTTAGTGATGAAAGAACTGTTGAGTGGAAAAAGATTTTTATTAACTTTTAACCTGAACTTGCTAGGGGCAAGACATGTGTATGGTTCCTGTATAATAGAGTCATGGTTATCAAGCCAACTCTGTTGTAAATGTAACTTAATTGTTTCTAATGTGAGATGACATGGGTGACTTACAAGAAGTCAATTGTTTATGTGAGAAGTGTGTATTTTGTTCTTTGTGGAAGTTCAAATATACTGATAGTTGTTGAAAAGTATTCTTCGAGTACCTCATTATTTCACAAAGAGAGAGAGTGAGAGTTTTAAAGGTTCCTGTGATTAGCATCTTTCTTTGGAAAAGGAGTTTGTAGAGATTGCAGAAGCCGTCTATTCAGAGAAGAAGATCAGCTGCACATTCTCAAATACATCAACTCGTGTAAGAGAAGTGGGGAGTTTGCACATACACTTCACACACTCATAGTCATCAAAAACATTAGAACTTGGTGACCGTGACAGGACCAAAGAAAAAACAGAATTTTAAGATGAAAATGAGAGAAAAAGCTATCAAGTGTTGCCATAGCAACCGAGCATAACAAGGCAAAAGAACCTTTTCACGGATTTGTATTCTGCCTAAATATCAGATGGAGAGAATTTGTAAACGTAAATAAGTGAGAAGAAGTGAGAAAACCTCAACGAGAAAAACCGGAGAGATAATATTGACACATTAGACTAAGAAGAGATATGCCTAGAGTGACACGACTAAGATGATCTGATGTGGGGAGTATACAGTTCTCGCACATTGTGGGTATGGAGACACAGAAACCAGCATCCGATGCCACCGGCACCAGTAGCTGTTCACTGGTGTTGACCTACATCTACATCCGTTCACCAATACCTCTTGGAAACCAATAACCAAGGCCACCGGCACCAGTTGCTGTTCAGTGTAATACACATCCGCTCAACAACGCAGCCCAAATTCTATGCTGGGTGAGAGTAAAGCAGAACTTTATTGTATTAATACAATGTGGTATAAACCATTGAATGAAAATTTAGTGTAGTTATTATATTTCAAGTTAATTTTTAGATGCTCACAAGGGCTAAAGCTTGTAAAATTATGGATCAGGAACAGCAAGTTGGAGAAACTTCAGAACCAGGCATGGCTATGAAAATTAGTAAAGAAGGGCCAGACTGGTCTGAGTTAGTAAATCTAATCAAAGCTCAAAATGCTACTTTAAGAAAGGAACTAAGTGCAACTTTAAGTGAAAAATTAGATACCCGGAGTCTTACGTTAGACTCACTAATTCTCAATTAAATGAAGCTTTAAATGCTCAGAGTCTGCAGTTAAATTCTAAACTAGATGCACAGAGTGCAACTTCAAATAGAGAACTAGACTCGGTGAAGTCCCAACTGAATGACCAAACAACAAATTTAGAATTGTTAAATGTTAAAGTCAACTCAGAGAGCAAAGAATTTGGCAATGTATGCAAAGGCATGGATGCTTTAAAGGCTGAATTTGACACCTTGAATCGTAAAGTAGAGAATTTGAAATTAGACTTAAAGAAGGAATTAACCAATTAATTGGAAAGTCATGTAAATCAACTGTTAACTGACTTTAGTCAGAAACAGAATGATCAATTACAAGATTTAGCAAAAAAGTTAGAATTTGATGTTGAGGAAAAATGTAATACTGTAGAATCGTAAATCAATGAAGAGTTAGGATCATTTGAAAATGTATGCAATGTTAAGTTTGATGCTGTAAAGCAGGGACTGCATACTTTGAAAAGCAAGAGAAGTAGTTAACCAATAATCCAATCACATATTACAGGTGTAAGTAAGCGAGTGGATAATGTAGAAAGAAGCTTCCAAGAGAAGATAGCAAACTCTGCTATAGTAAATATAAGTAGTTATGAGGAACAATTTGAAGGGCTATAGATTGAAAAGTCACCAAGAGAATGACATCCGGGAACGTGTCGCCTATTGTTTCTTCCGGACTTTCAGATACCTGAAAAGTTATAGATGACTTGTGGAAAGAATTCAAACTTATCCAGGACAAAGCGAAAAAGTGGACAACTTCACCTAATTTTGCATTAACCAGTAAAGTAGTTACTGATTTGCTATGGGGAGCAAATTCAAGGTTATCAAGACAATTCCCTAAATTCAAGCCCGATGGAGATGTGCACCCAACACATTTCTTAAAAAGGTTTAACCAAAGCTCTGCCAAAAAATTGGGAAGACTCTAAAGAGATCGAATTTGCTGTGGATTACCTTCTAGGAGAAGCCTCCAAATTGGGAACCGTAAATATTGAGAACTTTTCCTCTTGATTTTCAAAAGAAGTTTATAGAGAAGTATTGGTCTGCAAGTGCCCAGGAAAAAATAATATCAGATTTGTGGGACCCAAAATACTACAATAATATTTGGGGTACCATGAGAAAGTATTTCGATTGGCATCTAAGATGGGCAAAGTACTTAGATAAGCTGATGGAGGAAGAAGGATTAGTGCAGATTATCATTAGACGATTACCCATATATACGAGGAAAGGTATCTTATGTAGTGGATGGAAGTCTGTAGAAGAGTTGTTGTCTTTTGTAGACGCACCTGATGCATTGAATAAGGGCTGCAATGGAAACTTGCACCAATGTGAAAATCTGAACTACAAAAGGAATAGTGGGAATAATTTCAAAAAGCATGAAGACAACCTAGCTAGAGTACACCAGTGCAGTAGAAAAAATGGTAGCGGCAATTACCAGAAGAAGCATCCGCCTTCGAATTTAGGTCCTGTAACTTTGCAGGAATTTGTACCAAGTAATAATAGGGCACGGAGTGGTAATGTAATATCTCAATTCACTAACTAGCCTGTGATTACTAATAATGAGGAAAACATGGTGCAATCTGGATCCAAGGTCAGGGCCTAGGTCATAGAGATCACTAGGAGGCCTGGTTAATGATAAGCATGTTAATTTCAAGCACAGAATACCTACAAAAGAATGGTTACTGCTAGAAGAACCAATCGTAGTTACCAACGATGCGCAACCTATAATAGTAGGGACTGTGGAAACTTCTGAAGTTAACGTATTTATAGACTCAGGGAGTGAAGTATCACTCATATCTAATGCATTCTTTAGTTTATTACAGACTAAATGGCACTTACCGCTATTGCCAGTAACTGGAGTTTACATAGTTGGTATAACTGGAACAGAAAGTAAAGTAGTGAAACACGAAACCCAAGTGAACTGCAGTGTTGGAAATATCTTATTTTGTCAAACACTTTTAATAGTAGAAAATGTTGATAGGGGTGTGTTATTTGGTTTAGATTGGTTATTAGAATTTAAAGTCATCTTACATTTTGAGGAAAATTTTCTTTGCTTTGGTAAAAGGAACCGTAGATGCTGGGTACCATTTGTGACAGACAGCTACATTGGTAAACAAACAACGGAATGTTAGTGTTTGCGATTAACAGCTACAGCACAATTGTCAGCAGAGATCGATAATGTAGGTCCAGGAACACAACGAACTGTCATACAAGACAAAGTTAACGAGTCACTAATATTAACTGAACAACAAAAGTGAGATTTATATAAAATTTTAATGGAGTATGAAGTAGTGTTCTCCGATTGTCCCAGTAACATCGGTGACTATATTTGTAAATTCAAAATCAAAGATGACACTCCATTCTCTTGTAAGCCGTATCCAATACCAATAAGTTTGAAAGAAGCAGTGAGGGAGGAAATCAACAAAATGGTTGATAAAAATATAATAGAACATAGCTCCAGTGTCATGAATAACCCTTTGGTAGTGGTGAAAAAAGCTACAGGTGGGGTACAATTAGTATTAGAAGCGTTGACATTGAATAAGCATATAGAGACAAAAAGAGACAGACTGATTAACATGGATGAATTGTTATCCAAATTAGAGAAAGCAAGGTTTTTTAGCACGATGACCTGACTGTGGGATATTGGCAAATTAGGTTACATCCAGAATCAATAAAGTATACAGCATTCTTATTTGATGGTAAATCATATCATTTCAATGTATTGCCATTCGGACTTAATATTTCTGTATCCATATTTATCTGTGCACTGGATGAAGCATTAGGGAGAAATTTATTGAAGGATTTAATAATATATGTAGACGATATCCTAATAATATCAGCTACTTGGGAAGAACATTGTCTGACCTTATGCAGAACTCTGAAAAGATTTAAAGAGAAAGGTATTACGGTGAAACTCTCTAAATCATACTTTGCACGCCAAGAGCTTAAGTTTTTAGGTCATATTGTAGTAGTGCAGGGAACTAAACTGGACCCTGAATGCATTAAAGCTATTAAAGTGTGTCCACACCCAAGAAATATAAGACAGTTGAAAGGTTTTATAGGAATGGCTAGATACTATCGATGGTATATACGAGGCCACAAACTAAATGACCCGAAAATTTTATGTTTATTAAGGAAGGGAGTACCATAGATTTGAGATCAAGAAGCAAATGATGCATTTGAAAAGGTCAAAAGTGCACTTGTTGAATCACCCATATTACATCAACTGGTTATAGGCGAACCATTCAAAATTTCAATAGACGCATCTGATTACGGTATTGCTGCAGAACTTTTCCAAGGAGAGTGGGATCTAAATAGTGTAGAACACAGAACCGATAGCTTGTGCTAGCCATAGTCTAAATAAGCATGAACTGAATTACACAACTACTGAAAAAGAACTATTGGTGATTGTATGGAGTATCCAAAAATTTGAGACACTAGTATGGGGGTCAGAAATGTTTATACTAATCATCAAGCTCTATCCGTTCTAATCCAATTGTTGCACAGTAGGTTAATGCGATGGATGCTTTTCCTACAGGAATGTGATATTCGAATACCATACATATGAAAGGTTCTGAGAATATTGTACTGGATGCTTTGTCTAGGTTACCCATAGGAATGGAAGAGTTAAAACATACAGAAGGACCCAGTGTTATTTTTGCAATCAATTTTATGTCAGTAGAATATTCAAACATCAGGGTACAAGAGATGACTCAAACAATAACAGAAAATATCCATCATGATCCCTATTTTACAGAAATCTTTCCTATCTGTATTTGGAATTCCTTACCTCCTAATCAAGTGGGAAAATGGAAAATTATGGGTCCTAATTTGTTTTGGAGAGACAGTGTAACATTGCAATGTTGGCGTTTTTGCATTCCGAAAGTAATGGAAGACGCACTTGTGTGGTACGTTCATACAGGATATGGACACTATGGAATCAAACAGTGTATAGCCCATATGAATAAGTTTTATTATTTTAAGAAGCTAGGGCATGAACCATGGACCTTGCTGTTGGTGGGGAGGCTTGCATGCCTCAGCGATACAGATGGCCGTACCGTAGATGCAACCACAACGGAGGGGTATCTGTTGAGAGGCTAGACAAACATGTGGTTCCTGAAGAGGGGCAGCAGCCTTTTCAGTAGTTGCAGGGGCAACAGTTTGGATGATTGACTGATCTGGCCTTGTAACACTAACCAAAACAGCCTTGCTGTATAGTCCCCCATTCGGATCTCCGGGCGGGGACTCCTCAAGAGGACGTCGTTATCAGGAGAAAGAAAACTAGTGTTCTACGGATCGGAGCATGGAATGTCAGATCCCTTAATTGACCAGGTAGGTTAGAAAATTTAAAGAGGGAGACGGATAGGTTAAAGTTAGATATAGTGGGAATTAGTGAAGTTCGGTGGCAGGAGGAACAAGACTATTGGTCAGGTGAATAAAGGGTTATAAATACAAAATCAAATTGGGTTAATGCAGGAGTAGGTTCAATAATGAATAAAAAAAATTGGAGTGCAGGTAAACTACTACAAACAGCATAGTGAACGCATTATTGTGGCCAAGATAGACACAAAGCCCACACCTACTACAGTAGTACGAGTTTATATGCCAACTATCTCTGCAGATGATGAAGAAATTGATGAAATGTATGATGAGATAAAATAAATTATTCAGGCAGTGAAAGGAAATGAAAATTTAATAGTCATGGATGACTGGAATTCGGGAATAGGGAAAGGAAGAGAAGGAAACATAGTAGGTGAATATGGATTGGGGGTAAGAAATGAAAGAGGAAACCGTCTGGTAGAATTTTGCACAGAGCATAACTTAATCATAGCTAACACTTGGTTCAAGAATCATAAAAGAAGGTTGTATACATGGAACAATCTTGGAGATACTAGAAGGTATCAGATGGATTATATAATGGTAAGACAGAGATTTAGGAACCAGGTTTTAAACTGTAAGACATTTCCAGGAGCAGATGTGGACTCTGACCACAATCTATTGGTTATGAACTATACATTAAAACTAAAGATACTGCAAAAAGGTGGGCATTGAAGGAGATGGGACCTGGATAAACTGACTAAACCAGAGGTTGTACAGAGTTTCAGGGAGAGCATAAGGGAACAATTGACAAGGATTGGGGAAAGAAATACAGTAGAAGAAGAATGGGTAGCTTTGAGGGAAGAAGTAGTGAAGGTAGCAGCAGAGGATCAAGTAGGTAAAAAGACGAGAGCTAGTAGAAATCCTTGGGTAACAGAAGAAATATTGAATTTAATTGATGAAAGGAGAAAATATAAAAATGCAGTAAATGAAGCAGGCAAAAAGGAATACAAACATCTCAAAAATGAGATCAACAGGAAGGGCAAAATGGCTAAGCAGGCATGGCTAGAGGATAAATGTAAGCATGTAGTGGCTTATCTCACTAGGGATAAGATAGATACTGCCTACAGGAAAATTAAAGAGCCGTTTGGAGAAAAGAGAACCACTTGCATGAATGTCAAGAGCTCAGATGGAAATTCAGTAATAAGCAAAGAAGGGAAAGCAGAAAGGTGGAAGGAGTATATAGAGGGTCTGTACAAGGGTGATGTACTTGAGGACAATATTATGGAAATGGAAGAGAATGTAGATGAAGACGAAATGGGAGATACGATACTGCATGGAGAGTTTGACAGAGCACTGAAAGACCTGAGTCGAAACAAGGCCCCGGGAGTAGACAATAATCCATTAGAACTACTGATAGCCTTGGGAAGCCAGCCCTGACAAAACTCTACCATCTGGTGGGCAAGATGTATAAGACAGGTGAAATACCCTCTGACTTCAAGAAGAATATAATTATTCCAATCCCAAAGAAAGCAGAGGTTGACAGATGTGAAAATTACCAAACTATCAGTTTAATAAGTCATGGTAGCAAAATACTAACACGAATTCTTTACAGATGAATGGAATAACTGGTAGAAGCCAACCTCGGGGAAGATTAGTTTGGATTCTGTGGAAATGTTGGAACATGCGAAGCAATACTGACCCTACGCCTTATCCTGGAAGATAGATTAAGGAAAGGAAAACCTATGTTTCTAGCATGTGCAGACTTAGAGATTTGACAATACTGACTGGAATACTTTGTTTAAAATTCTGGAGATGGTAGGCGTCAAATACAGGGAGCAAAAGGCTCTTTACAGTTTGTACAGAAATCAGATGGCAGTTATAAGAGTCGAGGGGCATGAGGGGCATGAAAGGGAAGCAGTGGTTGTGGAAGGGGGTGAGACAGGGTTGTAGCCTAACTCTGATGTTATTCAATCTGTATATCGAACAAGCAGTAAAGTAAACAAAAGAAAAATTTGGAGTAGGAATTAAAATCCGTGGAGAAGAAATAAAAACTTTGAGGTTCACTGATGACACTGTAATTCTGTCAGAGACAGCAAAGGACTTGGAAGAGCAGTTGAACGTAATGGACAGTGTCTTGAAGGGAGGATATAGGATGAACATCAACAAAAGCAAAACGAGGATAATGGAATGTAGTCGAATTAAGTCTAGCGATGCTGAGGGAATTAGATTAGGAAATGAGACACTTAAAGTAGTAAAGGAGTTTTGCTATTTGGGGAGCAAACTAACTGATGATGGTCAAAGTAGAGAGGATATAAAATGTAGACTGGCAGTGGCAAAGAAGGCGTTTCTGAAGAAGAGAAATTTGTTAACATCGAGTATAGATTTAAGTGTCCGGAAGTCGTTTATGAAAGTATTTCTATGCAGTCATGTATGGAAGTGAGATGTGGACGGTAAATAGTTTAGACAAGAAGAGAATAGAAGCTTTCAAAATGTAGTGCTACAGAAGAATGCTGAAGATTAGATGGGTATATCATGTAACTAATGAGGAGGTATTTAATAGAATTGGGGAGAAGAGAAATTTATGGCACTTCTTGACTAGAAGAAGGGATCAGTTGGTAGGACATGTTCTGAGGCATCAAGGGATCACCAATTTAGTATTAGAGGGCAGTGTGGAGGGTAAAAATCATAGAGGGAGACCAAGAGATGAATACACTAAGCAGATTCAGAAGGATGTAGGCTGCAGTAGGTACTGGGAAATGAAGAAGCTTGCACAGGATAGAGTAGCACAGAGAGCTGCATCAAAGCAGTCCCTGGACAACAACAATAACCATCAATATCAAAGTACATGGTAGACAAATCAAGAAATGTGAGGTCTGTAATATGAGTATTTGGAAGATCAGATCCGTATTATGGTCATCCTGTAGAAGCAGCTCATGTTCAAATAGTGCAGTCATTTTATCTGGAAGATAAATGGGACTGTTCTTGACAGAGTGCCAACAAAAAAGACATTATAACTGTAAATGTCGAAGCTCAAAAAGTTGTGAAAGTGAAGAGGTACATGACATGCAGTATTAAATAAACTTTTGCAATTTATATGAGCAACAATACAACTTCACATATTGGAAGATCAAAATTTTATGCACTAGGACCTAAGTGGGTAGTTCCACACCCACCAAGAGATGCCTGTTTATGTGTGTAGTGCGCAAATTGTTAACTTTGTGTGGCATCTTTCAAGAACTTACTGGAGCACATGATATATGACACCTTGGTTGGGCGTGTGAAGGGGGTTGTTTGTGGTGTCTATGACTGTGACTGGTGGATTACTGAGATTATAGACACCAGTTATGAGTTAAATGAAATTGTAGTGAACTTGATACAATCACATGGACCAGCTGCTGGATATAGGTTTCCAGCTGAAGGACAGCAACAATGCCATCAGTGCTCACTTCCTGTTCTTAATGTTTTGAAGATTGTTTGTGCTCCAGTTCCTATTGGTTCAACAGGAAGGCATTGCTCTATATCAAAGGAAGATACTGAAGCAGTGAAAAACATTTTTAGTTCATTGACAGGCTAATTTCAGTACAAAACAGAGTGCACAGAAGTTGTATAAATTTAAACCTTTAAGTATTTGAACCTTTCACATACATTTTGGAACAATTTAAAATACTTGAAAAATGATACTCTTATTCATCTTTCAAAACTAAAATTATGTTAAATAAGGCTGGGTTTTGATTTCCATGGATGGACTGACAAGTACTTGAAGGTGCCGTTCGACCGCTGTGTGTACCCTCTTCATACGACAAACTTCACACCTGCACACACAGACAGGTGACGCACAGTAGACAGGGTTCCTTTCCCCCACTCATTATGTTTACTTAATCTTCGTTGTGCCTTTTCAACTAAGTTCTTCGAAACAATTTCCTGATTCAGTTCGTAATTGACAATAGGTTGTTCAGGCCAATTAAAACATTTAATCAGAGATTCTCCTACCAAGGGTTTGCCTATTACTTTTAATGGTGTCAAACTAGTCAATAAATGTGGTAATTCATTTAGAATATGTTCAAAGTCTTTGATTTTCATTGCCCACAAAGTATGTTTCTCATGGCAATAGGTATGGCATAGCTTTCCAATTTCCTTCATTACTAGTTCACACGGATTCGAGGACGGTTTATAGTCGGATATTAAAACTTGATGAATGACTTCCCATGCTAGAAATTCTTTAAATGTGTTACTCATGAATTGTGGGCCATTATCCGTAAGAAACCGTTTTGGTTTACATACTTCCAGAAAGTATTGTTGTAAACAGTGTATAACTGTTTGCGGTTGGCTCCTTTGATTGGATATAGTTTAACATATTTTGACCAAGACTCTATGATGACCACGGCACCTCTGACTCCTCCCTTTCCTTTTGGAACTGGTCCAAAAAAGTCTGCTGCTGTGAGATTGTCAGCGACTTACGAATAATCGGATACATTTTGTACTTCACATGAGTATCATTCTCTTTCACTTTCTGGAAAATTTCACAAGTTCTTATCAAAGAAGCTATTTTATGTCCTGTTGTTGTAGTCTTCAGTCCTGAGACTGGTTTGATGCAGCTCTCCATGTTACTCTATCCTGTGCAAGCTTCTTCATCTCCCAGTACTTACTGCAACCTACATCCTTCTGAATCTGCTTTGTGTATTCATCTCTTGGTCTCCCTCTATGATTTTTACTCTCCAAGCTGCCCTCCAATGCTAAATTTGTGATCCCTTGATGCCTCAGAACATGTCCTACCAATCGGTCCCTTCTTCTTGTCAAGTTGTGCCACAAACTCCTCTTCTCCCCAATTCTATTCAATACCTCCTCATTAGTTATGTGATCGACCCATCTAACCTTCAGCATTCTTCTGTAGCACCACATTTCAAAAGCAAACTAATTATTGTCCATGTTTCACTTCCATACATGGCTACACTCCATACAAATACTTTCAGAAACGACTTCCGGACACTTAAATCTATACTCGATGTTAACAAATTTCTCTTCTTCAGAAACGCCTTCCTTGCCACTGCCATTCTACATTTTATATCTTCTCTACTTCGACCATCATCAGTTATTTTGCTCCCCAAATAGCAAAACTCCTTTACTACTTTAAGTGTCTCATTTCCTAATCTAATTCTCTCAGCATCACCCGACTTTATTCGACTACATTCCACTATCCACGTTTTGCTTTTGTTCATGTTCATCTTATATCCTCCTTTCAAGACACTGTCCATTCCGTTTAACTGCTCTTCCAAGTCCTTTGCTGTCTCTGACAGAATTACAATGTCATCGGCAAACCTCAAACTTTTTATTTCTTCTCCATGAATTTTAATACCTACTCCAAATTTTTCTTGCTGCTTGCTTGATATACAGATTGAATAACATCGGGAACAGGCTACAACCCTGTCTCACTCCCTTACCAACCACTGCTTCACTTTCATGTCCCTCAACTCTTATAACTGCCATCTGGTTTCTGTACAAATTGTAAATAGCCTTTCGCTCCCTGTATTTTACCCCTGTCAGCTTTAGAATTTGAAAGAGAGTATTCCAGTCAGCATTGTCAAAAGCTTTCTCTATGTCTACAAATGCTAGAAATGTAGGTTTGCCTTTCCTTAATCTTTCTTCTAAGATAAGTCGTAAGATCAGTATTGCCTCATGTGTTCCAATATTTCTATGGAATCCAAATTGATCTTCCCCGAGGTTGGCTCCTACCAGTTTTCCTTTACTAATGTCTGCTTGTGTCTGTGTATATGCAGATGGATATGTGTGTGTGTGCGAGTGTATACCTGTCCTTTTTTCCCCCTAAGGTAAGTCTTTCCGCTCCCGGGATTGGAATGACTCCTTACCCTCTCCCTTAAAACCCAAATCCTTTCGTCTTTCCCTCTCCTTCCCTCTTTCCTGACGAGGCAACCGTTGGTTGCGAAAGCTAGAATTTTGTGTGTATGTTTGTGTTTGTTTGTGTGTGTATCGACCTGCCAGCGCTTTTGTTTGGTAAGTCTCATCATAGTCAGCACATTTCTCTCTCCTGTAGCCCCAGTCAGAAGTTATTTCAAACAGTCCTTTTTCATAAAACACATGGCAACTGTGTCCACTACCAAATTCCTCACAAAAACATAGAACTCACTGGATGGTCTCAGATTTCTTAGAAGCCTCTTCAGTAAACAAATTATCACTGAACAACTACAATACACAAACCTGCAATGAACTGCTACGAAAAAGAAACTGACAAGAAACTGCAACAAAGTGTAAGAAATATCTGCAACAATGAAAGTGAAAATAAATAACTGCAACAAAGACAATAGAAATAAATATTTAACAAAGAAATTAGTTAGAAACAACTTCAGTGAAGATATATATTACCCTTGAAAGTTAAAAAAATGATTTTTTAAAAAATAAAGCCTGTCCAACTTAAAAGTAGAAGCTCTCCTTTATGGAGAAAATAGTACTACATGATACTAATCAATGGAAAAAAATCTAACTTTTCTGGATTAACATTTTTGGGGAAAAAAAATTTATGTAAATTATAAAAAAATTCAAAAGGTGACAGTAAAAGAACTTTGACAGATATGTTCAAATGGAGGATACCATTGTAATCATAAAACAATTATCTTTCAAATAAAAAAAAACTCTATCAAAATATCTAGAACTGTTACAGAGATACAGCATTTTAAAAAAATTTCCAAACTTTCCATCTTCAGAAAGGTGTCTTTGGAGGCCTGTGGGGGCAGGAATGTTTTGTAGAAATAAAAAAAAACTGTTTCTTACTTACTCCTGAATTTTAACAAAATTCAATAACATCCAAGACTGTGAAGGTAAACCCCCCTGCCCTGCCTGAAGTGTTAGTTTTCAAAATAAGTATCTTTCTGCTACTGTTTGTGTTCATATGTGACTAGCATATTCTTAAAATGACCTCAACATTAGGAGAACTGTCTTTGACATCTTATACTATTTGGTTTGGTGAAATGATCTATAAAAGAAACTAACTTTGCACAGAATCAAATCTGTTTCAAACTGCCAAATTTTCATTAACAAATCTTTTAAAAGTTGTAGCAATTTTGCCAAATGCATTACTACTTTCATGAATAGAAATGCAATAATGTGAATGTAAACATATTAGAAGTACGTTTATCTGCAATAGAAAACTATGCCATATGTAGCGAAATAGCAGTGTCTTTAAATTTGTGTCTTCTGTTTGTATTGGTTCACATATACTGTCATGTTGGTTTGAGAACATAGAGATATTATAACGGGAATTATCAAGACATCACAAACTTGAAGTTGATGTCCGCCAAGCTAGTTACCCCAAACATTAGCTTCTGGTGTAAATGTTTTCGTACATCACTTACGAGTGTATGAATCATTCTGATTATAGTCTACAGTGTAAAGGAATCACATTTCTTTCATAGTGGTCTCATTCAAGAAATGTTTTGTTTTATATATACAAATTTTGGTTGCACTGTTTATTATAATTGTAGTGGTTTTATTTCTGTCAAAGCTCTTGTGGTGAACACTGTGTGAAGGAAAGATTGGAAATGAGCCCAACATACCAAATAATGTTCTCATTTATTTTCAGTGAGAGAACACACAATGAATATCAGTTTTGCCAGTCCCTATTACCGAAAATACTGGGTTACAAAAGTAATCTTTTCAGATCACGTACTTCTCACAGCTGATGTTTTCACGTTACTACAATTTTCTTGGCGCTTCTGGTCTTCAGTTTCATCCTTCAGTGAACACATCTGACTTTGTTTTTTTACAATGTATATATCACTTAACAACACTTTTATAATTTCATCTTTTGACTGGACTGCCAATGGTACATATGCACTTTCTTCTTCTAAACAGTTGGAACATGACCACTGAAAATCATCAGTGTAAATTTTAGCATATCTTGGCGCATTTTTCATTCAACCAAAAGATGCATTTAACACACGGAATTCCTTTGATTACCCATTTATAATATTTCTTACATGATGCCCTGTTTAATGTATTCTTTTTATGGAGTGACGTGACGCGAGACTCTACACCCAGCACTATTTAAAGAACCAGACACTGTAACAAAAATAAAAGCTAAAATGATTAAGTGGAATGGTCATGCACTGGAATCACAACTAGATAGATTCCTTAAGATTGGGGTATGAGTGGTCCCAGAAGGAAGAAGACCACCAGGACAGGTGAGAACAAGATATTATAGATGGGTAACTGTAGGATGATCTCTGACAGTTGTCAGTGGCCTGGGAACTCTGCAGTATGGATTAAATTCTAATATTTACACTGAGGGGCATATATTTTTCATAAATCTGATCTTTGTATTAAACATATCTTGACTCTGCCAGGGTATAGACAGCTGATACTAGCCTGTGTAGTAGTGGTTGTTGTTGTTCAGTCCAAAGACTGATGCAATGCAACTTTGCATGCTTGTCTATTGTGTGCCTCTTCATCTCTGCATAACTACTGCAACTTACTTCCATTTCAACCCAAAGGGAATCAAAAAGTTTGTGTTCGAAGGTCATACAGTCCAGAATCAGTATGTGAATGAGCCAAAAATGACATGAACTGTGAGGCAATCTACCCATCTATGCATCAGTTTGAAGACACCCCTTTGGTAAAACGCAGCTGCATGAAGTAGTCCATAACTGTCTGCCATACATCCTAGTCCAGTAGGACTCATCAACCCTTCAAGGCCATTTTTCGGGGGCTGAAGATGTGATAATTTCCTGGGGAGAGATCAGGACTACCGAGGGGGTTGTTTGAGTCTCTCCCACATGATTAGGCTGGCCTTCCAGATCGACTGGCATCTCTTGGCAAAGCACAAGGAATCCAAAAAGTATAAAAAGTCCAGTGCTGAGTGAAGGTGAGAGCTAAAGAAGCATCAAAAAGGAAATGAAAACATAGCAAAAAGTGATCACTTAGCTGGCCCACTGGGTATATCATCATGCAATATTATGGTGAGCCCATTAAACTCATGTTATGTATGCCTGTGATCTGCTTCAGGCCATTGTCTATTGCCTCAGCTGATCACGCTAATCTCACTGAGGATGATACTATGCAGACCATTAAACACCCCTTGACACACTTAATTGTGTTCATGAGCTAACAGACCCTTGCTAAATGCAATAATATCTGTGATTTATCTGTTCCATAATCATTGCACTACAATGTGTAACCACTGTATGAGAACAATTGATAATTAAATTAGGCTGGCCTTCTAGATCAACTGGCATCTCTTGGCAAAGCACAACCAACACAGAACTTGGTGCAGCATTCCACAATACTGGTTTTTGACAGACATGCTGCCCCATACACATTCTTCATTCTCCAGTGGATGTCTGCCACTGTTTGTCCTTTGGCAGCCAAGAAAAAAATAACAGCATGTTGGTTCTGTTCAGACACATTTATAGTGTCACCATAGTTCATGTTTCCACATTTATCACTTGCATGTCAGAAAGATCCACATGCCACACTGATCCCAGGGCGATGTGTCAGTGCTTATATACCCACATGGGTTTGATGATACATATGTGTGTGAGAGCCTGTATGGACTTTTGCCACACTTCCTTTTTTGATTTGCCTTCAATTATGTGTTTCACATGTTAGAACTTTCACATTTCATTGCTATCCAACAAAATGTGTTAATATATAGTACTGTAAACCAATCATAACATTTCTGTTGCAGTGGTAGATTATTTAGTTTTCTTGGAAGTTTCATATTAGAATAGTCATTTTTATGGAGAAAAGACAGAGTAGATAAAAATAAATTACTTAGAGCAGAACAAATATTTATTAATTATTGTTTTTCCTGTTGACATGTAAAGACATTGTTTTAGTTTGACTCATTCTAATCAATTATCACTGTCTTGAATTTGGTATATAAAGAACCTTTTTGAAATTATTAAAAAGAATGTATTTTGCGAGTTGAAAACAATCACTATGTTCTAATAATTACTGTTGTCTACAAACACCAACTCTTATTATCATGAAATAATTTATTTGATTTCTTTATGTTGCAATAGGTATAAATTTTTCTCATTGTAGGTTTCTGTTCAGAAGATATCGGTTCACGAAATGGCAGATATGGACATAGAACTGTTTTCAGGACCAAGTCCAATGGGAATTTTTAGGCTATGCATTGCATACTTTCATATGCCCTCTGAGGTGAGATAGTACTTCGTTTTTCTTTGGTCATTTCATTCCTTTCTTTGATACAGTCTTGTATTTTGTTTCCATTTACAATATTTTGAAATTTGTGACGTGAGACATAAATGGTCTTTTTTTCTCATCACATCCGGTAAGCCTCCCCTGACCCAGGCTTCTGGGTCACTTTTCTGAACTCTGCCCCTTTTCCTAAACCTCTCCAGACCTTTTCCTTCAATATTCTTCCTTACCCTTCAACCCTTCTGCAACGAGGAGGAGCCATGGGACCCGAAAGTTTGCATACCTAATAGCTTTTATATATATGTATATGAGTTGTTCTGCCACCACTTGGTGAGTAGATATATTATCTATCCAATTACATTATATTGCCAAAAACGGATTATTTTCATTGTTGTAAAACATAAACTTTAACTCATAACAAAGCATGAGATTTTTGTGACAAATATTTGTCTCAGATCGTAAAATTTTCTTTCTTTTTTTAATAAGTAGAATAAACTGCAAAGAATATAATAATATCTTCTCAGGAAGATATTTTGTTGCAAATTCTGTATAAGACCTTACTGATGTGTGGGTGCATATTGCCACTCAAAAGACTAATGTGAAGGCCATTTTGAAAGTTACGAGACTTCCTAATTTGCTGCTCATTGCTTCATTGCCAAGATAAATGGTTAGTTCTCACACATATTGTTAGTAAGTCACTTAAGTTTCAGCTTAGTCTACTGAATGGACTATTGGGTCTTTAATTGTTTCAGTACATACACCATTGTGGCCACTTTGTGTTGCACACGGTTCACTACTCCCTCACAAGAGTAACTGACTTGTTTATGTGTTTCTGTTTGTACTGTACCGAATATCATGGCTACAGCTCTCAGACCTGGCCAACCATGGACTGCCTATGAACTTATATGACTGTACTCATGGCATAAGTTGTTAACAGGTTAAAATTTGCTTGAGAATGACTGCACAGCCACAATGTCATATTACACTAAGTAAAAGTAAAACAAAAATGGAAAACAATCTATGCAGAAAACTTTTTTCTTTCAAGAAGTTTATCCTAGCTGTGGATGCTGTTGCAACTAAATTATGTTCAGGTAAGCCTATTGTTACCAGAAATAAGTTGCTTCAATTCTTGGGAAGCGGAATAGTTTTGGGCATAATCATTCAGCAAGGAGAAACTGATTCCAGAAATATAGCATGTGTTGCCTTTTATTCCCAAGAGAACCAAGGTTTTCCAGAGTAAACATGTTCCACACTACACAGGTGCTGCAATGACCTGTTCTAAGTATACATGGGTCATTCATGGATGAACATGTCCAAATGAATAGTTCACTAAAGCGCGATGAAAGACTGAGGAACAGCCTCTAAGGAATGACTGTTCAGTGTTCAATTTGCTCATAGCTATTCTCTTTGCCAAAATGTTTGTTCCCTGTTCATTTTGGTTGTGACCAGTCTTGTTACTGGAACATCAGTTCACTGTTCACTGCAGGCAGTTTCATTCCTTGTTCTCATTCCTTGTACATGCTTGTTCGCATTTGGTCAGCCTTGTTTCTCCTTGTTCCAGTTCCACTTCTCCTGCTTCTGTTTTTCTACTGCACTCACCTGTTCTCATTCTCATTCTTCAAATTGCTCTTCTCGTTCTTTGCATACGCTATTCACCATCCACGGCCAGTAATTTGTAACTTTTATATACCATATAACTTACATATAAATCAATTTGTGTGTCACATATACATTTTTTTCTGGCAGCAAACAGAGAAATCTGGTTATTTCTTTCCCATTTCAATCAACTATAGAACACACACCTGTCATAAAGGAAGTTGTAGCCTTTATTCTTAGATTTCTTTTAACTTTCATCAGTTTCAGTTAACAACCAATTTTGAAGATAACTTTCAATCTAACTATCTTTTTTTTAATTGTTGTGAAATAAAGTTTACATAAAAGTTGTGATTTTCACATTGCTTCAGAAAGTAAAACATGACTCCTATGGAAGCTCTTATTTTTCAAGTTTGGCTCTTTCTTTGTGCTACCCCTAGTTTGGTTTCTGTGTACAAAAAGATGAGTGGTGAATGATTTCAGCTCAGTAGGAAAAGGATTGAGGTGCCTCCCCATTTGAAAAATTTTAAAATGGCATAAAATCATTTTCTCTTTTTATTTCAAAAAATATCTTTCAGAAGTAACATTTTAACCAACAATTTTATTACTTTCAATTTCGTTATGAATATGCCATTGTTGCATTAAATTTAACAACACAACCTGTAAATGTACTGTTTACTAAAGGTATTAGGTAAATATGACTAGAAAATCAAATTTTCTTCAAAAAATATTATTGGATAAAGTCTCCTGGTTTACCATGGATCCTGTCCACCCCCAGTAGCTGAGTGGTCAGTGTGACAGAATGTCAATTCTAAGGTCCTGGTTTGATTTCTGGCTGGGTCAGAGATTTTCTCTGCTCAGGGACTGGGTGTTGTGTTGTCCTAAGCATCATCATTTCATCCCTATTGACGTGCAAGTCACCGCAGTGGCGTCAAATCGAAACACTTGCACCCGGAGAACCGTGTACCCGAGGGGAGGCCCTAGTCACATGACATTTACATTTACCATGGATCCTTATGTGGATACTCATATACAACCTGAATTATGTATGGTATCTGTTTCTTGTTTTTTAAAATTATTTATTACAGTTCTCCATGAACTTGACGTTTGTCTCAAATGTTTAATTTACTGCTTTTAGATTAGTAACTAGGTTTAGAGTGTTGATGACATCTTCAGTTTCACACCACTGTGAAGAATCTATCGTAAGGAACTTGTCACTCAAATCAAATTAATTTACAGATATTGTCATTTTTTAGTTCAGTCCCATTATTCATAATTTTTGGGATTTGATCGGTCCCTACTTGAATCCTTATATATTGCCAGCTGTTGGTTCTGCTTCATGACTCAGTATAGTTTTCATTCATTATTCCAAGAAGTAAGGAGATAGAAAAAGGGACAGGAACTGTAAATGATTTTTCAGTTTTAATGAGGCCACACTCAGGATATCACTATTGACAACTTGATTTTTGAAAGATTTCCGAAATCGGAATATGGTACTTTGGCCTGAGAAGTAACACAAGGTCATGCTTCGGCATACACAGTGGTAAGGAAAATACAAATGTAACAAACTGCAGTTTGTTCTTATGGTCAAAATTCGACTTCATCATGGAACATAAACTTTTTCAATACATAAATGGCTTTTGCCATCAACCTCGCATGATGGATCCTCTTACAGAGCATGGAAAAATACTCCATGAGATGGTTCTTCGAGAAGAGAGTTATCAGTTAATTAAAAGAGTACGAATATAATCCTCTTATATACCTTACAACTGCAAAGTAAATACATCAGATCTGTTTTCAAAATTTTCTCAATCAAGTCTGACAGCTGATCAAAAACTGGTACCTCTTCTGATTGTAAAGATCTTCAAAGCAATGACATGTGCTTCTAGCATATTTATGTAGTTAATTTAAGTATGCAGTTTCTCAGCTCCTGTCTCAGAAGCCATGATTTTTTCAAATAAATCTTTGCTTCCCACACAGTTAGCACAGCACTTTGATGTGTAGGTAATTTACACACCCTCAGATCTTCAAAGGAAACTATTAATGTTGTTTTGATAGATCACAGTTTACTTCCAGTTATTTCTTGCTAGTAATGTCCACATAAATGTGTATTGTTTTCTGTAAGCAAACTAAAATGAAGACATTGTACTTTCTTGGACTATGAGCTTCCCTAGAAAGTGAAAGACAAATGGGGTGGTCTACACTGGGTCATAATCTTTGGTCTCTCTGTTCTTGGCCTGCATTAACTGGCCCGTCATGTCACCGATTATTGTGATGCTTTCTGAGAAGTCCCACTACAACCCCCCCCCCCCCCCCCCCCCCCGAGTTGGGACACATTCCATTTAGAAAGAAGCTGTATGAAGTCTATGTAGCATGCAGAACCAGGAAAGAAGGAACAGTGAATGAGTAAAAAGTCTGTCCATCTCTATCTCTTAGGACTTGGTCCAATATGTAGCCTCATGTAGTTGATGATAAATATGTACAAACTCCTTCATAGTAGGTAGAATAAAAACCATAATATATCAAAGTGAGATGATTTGTTTTTCATGTATGTTAGTCTCATTTACTAGTATTAGTAGTAAGGAAATAATTTACATGTCCTCCACTTCTCCAATATTATGTCAATGGTTGTTGTTTCCCTTTATTTACTATAATCCCAACAGACATCTGTAATGCACTTTTTGAGCACCAGACAAGAGTAGGTGGTGTCAGTTTTCCCACCCCAACAAACTTTTTTCTGTGAAGTGCTACAGGCTTCTTGTTTCTCCATTGCATTTAGATATTCAATGCTAATGCACTGTCCCTGTGCACTGTGGGATTTTGTATAATTATTCATTAATTTTAGGTGATTTATTCATTCATGTCAGTTTGTCAACATTGTAAATATTGTACACTTATGACAGAGAGAGAGAGGGAGAGAGGGGGGGGGGGGGTTGTCATTTGAGCTAAGTGCAAATATTAGCTCTCATGCATTGTGCTTTAACTGATGTTTTCATTTTCTTCTTCCTTCGACTGAAGTTATACCAGGAATAAATTCACTCTGTTGATTATGTAATACTTCTCTTGCCTGCTCATTAGGAAGACTACTCAGTTTTCTTTTCAAAGATGTAATTCTGGACTAACAATAAAACAAGAAATGTTTGTTAAGATTGATAACTGTCACTTTTTTTTACTAGTTATGCACTACTTTACTAGTGGATCTTACCTTTTGCCAAACGATTCATACTAAGTTATTCTTGTATTTTATAAGATCTCTGTCTGTTCCTTTTTTACTTAGTTCATTTATGAAATATCTTCAGTTTTAGAAAAAAGTCAGAAGTGTCATCAGAAATACATTGTCCTGATAATATTCTCTACAGCTAATGGTTCTGATGGTTTTTTATTGCTTTTCACCATACTCATGCCTAAATTGAGAGAACTAGAATTACTTTCTGTACTGGTACATGCAATGTGTAGGCATTACAAACATATGAATTGTAGTGAAAAATAATCACTATTTTTTAAATTTTCAGGATGACTTTGAAGCCTTTTGTGTAAGGAAGAGTCTTGAACTGCAGAAATTAGATTTTGAATATTACGGGGGAATAGTGAGCACCATGATTGATGATGGAACTACACATGCTGTTGTACACTTTGTACACTCAAGGTAATGAATAATAAACATCTATTCAATAACCTAACTATACGGCTAACAGTAAACAGGAGAGAATAAATAACTTAGAAACAAATTACTAAATACTGAAGAAATATAGCAAGGCAGGTATAAACAAATAGAAACATTAACTGATATTTCTTTCCTCTAGATCAAAATCAAAAATGTGAAATAAGTTTTAGGACAGAGATCAACTAGTGAAGAAAGGAAAAAGTACTTGAACCTGTATCCAGTTATCGACATAATAATAATCTGAAAGTTCCTTCTTTGCTGAGTTAGAAGAGTAGTGTGATCATATTGATATTTCATTCTTGTTCCCTGAATCTTGTTTGTTCCTCTGGACATGAAAGATAAATAAGTTGCTCAGTAAGTCCAACCACTTTAACCTCCTTGCTAATTAAAAAATTCTAAAATGTACATATCTATTGTCTCTCCATGTGGCTATCTGTGATAATTTCTAAAGCTTTTAGCTGTAGGTGAATGAATATTTTATCCTCTGTGTTGTCTGTAGTCAGTATAGTCTTTTAATTTTGAGTTTATCTTCATGCATTACATCTTTCATTTTGTTTTTGGTGAAGTTTTGTTGTATGAAGACATTGATTATAACAATATTATGAAAAGGAAAGTTGCTACTCACCGTATAGTCGAGGTATGAGTCACAGATAGGCACAACAACAAGACAGTCACAAATAAGCTTTCGGCCAGTAAGACAGTTGTCAAAACAGACCCCCCCCCCCCCCCACACACACACACACACACCTGACTGCAGTCTCACACAACTGAAGCCGTACACTGTGAACAGCAGCACCAGTGCATGATATGAGTGGCGACTGGGTGAGGGTAACAGGGAGGGGGAGGGATAGTAGGGTAGGGGTGGCGAAAAGTGAAGTGCTGCTGGGGAGCACACAGGGACAAGGTGGAGAGAGGGTAGGGCAACTATGTGCTGTCAGGAGGTTAAACAAAGGGCAAGGGAGAGATTGGGGGAGGGGGGTAGCAGAAAAGGTGAGAAGTAACAGGACTGGGTGTGATGGTGGACTGAGGGCTGTGTAGTGCTGGAATGGGAACAGGGAAGGAGCTGGATGGGTGAGGACAATGACTAATGAAGGTTGAGGCCAGGAGAATTACAGGAACGTAGGAATATTGAAGGGAGAGTTCCCACCTGCGCAATTCAGAGAAACTGGTGTTGGTGGGAAGGATCCATATGGCACAGGCTGTGAAGCAGTCACTGAAATGAAGGATGTAATCTTGGGCAGCATGCTCAGCAGCACAGTGTTTCTTGGCCACAGTTTATTGGTGGTCATTCATGCAGACAGACAGCTTGTTGGTTGTTATACCCACGTAGAATGCAGAACATTAGCTTGTGGATCACCTGACTGGTTTCACAGGCAGTCCTTCAATGGGATAGGTGATGTTTCTGAGTGGACTAGAGTGGGTGGTGGTGGGTGGCTGTATGGGACATCTAGTTCTATTACATCTAGTTTTCATTTTCTTCTTCCTTCGACTGAAGTTATACCAGGAACAAATTCACTCTGTTGCTTATGTAATACTTCTCTTACCTGCTCATTAGGAAGACTACTCAGTTTTCATTTCAAAGATGTAATTCTGGAATGACAATAAAACAAGAAATGTTCATCTTGCATCTAGTTCTATTACAGGGGTATAAACCATGAGGTAAGGGGTTGGGAGCAGGGGTTATGTAGGAATGGATGAGTATATTGTGTAGGTTTGGTGAACAGCAGAATACCACTGTGGGAGGGGTGGAAGGGGTTGTGGGCAGGACATTTCTCATTTCAGGGCACGATGAGAGGTAGTAAAAACCCTGTTGGAGAATTAATGCAGTTGCTCCAGCCCTGGGTGGTACTGAGTTACAAGGGGAATGCTCCTCTGTGGCCAGAGAGTGAGACTGGAAAGATAAGGCATGGGAGATTTAGTTTTGTTCAAGGCTGGGAAGGCTTCAATGAGACCCTTGGTATATTTCAAGAGGGACTGCTTGTCACTGCAAATGTGATGGCCATGGGTGGCGAGGCTGTATGGAACAGAGTTCTTGGTATGGAACAGGTAGCTGCTGTCGAAGTGGAGGTATTGCTGGTGGTTAGTAGATTTGATATGGATGGAGGTAGTGATGTAGCCATCGTTGAGGTGGAGGTCAACATTTAAGAAGGAGACTTGTTGGGTTGAGTAGGACCAGGTGAAGCAAATGGGGGAGAAGTTGTTGAGGTTTTGGGGGAATATGGATATGGTGTCCTCACCCTCGATCCAGATCGCAAAGATGTCATCAATGAATCAACCAGGTGAAGGGTTTAGGATTCTGGGTGTTTAGGAAGGATTCCTCTAGATGACCCATGAATAGGTTGACATAGAACAGCGCCACATGGGTGCCCATAGCTGTACCCCAGATTTGTTTATTGAATATTAGTATCTGCATTAAACAAATAATGTATTCACAACATATAACCCACATGTTTAATGAGTAACAAAACGCTTGTAAAATGTACAATTTGCATATTGTGGTATAGATCAATTGAATAATTTTATGATCTGCATAATTCAAACTCTTGGTGAAAGGTCAGTAAATCGCAACAGAATGAATATTCTAAATTTTCTCACCCAGGCCTAGATTTTTGACTGTCTCTGTAAATCCTTTAAGGGAGCCAGAGAGACTTTGCCAAATCTGTTCTGAAACAGCCTAGCGGTGTGCTGTATATTGCTTCTTCAGTGTTCTTTGAAATAAGTGGAGGAAATGAAATTGTTTTACTTGGTCCATTCAAAAACTTATGGAACATTCGTAATTTCACCCCAATGGTGTGTTGGAGCGAAATGCAGTTAGCATCCCTGCACATGCCTATGTTTATTGTGTAATTGCTGGAAGTTTCATTGTTGTATGTCCGTTAGTTAGTGCTCAGTGCTGTATTGAGTAGAATGTTTTGTTACACAGTTTGCAAATTTCACGATGGCAGAGTTAGAGGAGTGATTGTCTGCATTAAATTTTGCATGAAACTCTAGAAAACCTTTACAGACCCACACCAAATGATGCAGAAGCCTACAGTGATGAGTGCTTAAGCCACACTCAGTGTTAAAAATGTTTCACACAGTTTAAAAATGGCTGGATGCAAGTTAAAGAGATCCTCATTCAGGACGTCCTTCAACTCTACCAACGACACTCTTGTTGGGAACATCAAAGAATTTGTGCATGCCAATCAAAGACTGACTGTTCAAGAGATTGCAGAAGAATGTAACATTTCAATTGGATTATGTCATGAAATCCTGACACAGCATCTTGGAATGCATCGTGTTGCCATCAGGTTTGTTCCAGGGCTCATGAGTCAAGACCAGTAAGACCTTCACCTCACAGTCTGTGAAAAGCTTTTGGATTGCACAAATGAAAATGAGATGTTCCTTAAGAGAATCATAACTGGTGATGAGTCATGGATCTATGGTTGTGACGTTGAGACCAAGGTTCAGTCTTCACAATGGTTTGGGAAAGGTTCTCCGAGACCCAAAAAAAGCTCATCAGGTCAGGTCAGATTTTAAAGCCATGCTGATAGTTTTCTTTGACTTTCAGGGATTAGTTCATAATAAATTTGTGCAGCAGGGGCAAACTGTTAATTGATGTTATTATTGGGATGTGTTGTAATACCAACAAGAAAATGTGAGAAGGAAACAGCCTGCCTGAAATGTGGTGAGACAAGCCATGGCTCTTGCATCACCTAACAAACCCACACTTTCATCCCTGTTGGTGTGTGACTAATGCACAAAAAATGAGATCACTGTGCTGCCTTACCATCTGTACTCTCCAGACCTGGCCCCTACAGACTTTTCATTTCCAAAGTTGAAAACCCCATTGAAAGGATGAAGATTTGCAACAATAAACAAGATAAAAGAAACTTTGTATCAGCGCTCCCTGCAATCCAGCAAGAGGTGTACCAAGACTGTTTCTGGAAGTGTAAACGTGTTGGGAGCAGTGTATTAATTGTGGTGGACAGATTTCGAAGGAGACTTAAGTAAAAAGTAAGCGTAGAAAAATTTTGCTGACAAAGTTCCATAATTTTTTGAACAGACCTCGTACATCTCTTTGAGTCACTCTATACAGTGCCTGGCAGAGATTGTTCAATTGCCTTGTTTGAATCTTTGCTGTTTTGATCTGCAAATAAACATATGCTCCTTAAGAGAAGTGATTTGTTGTTGTGAACTATCATTCTCTTTTACTATAATGTCAAGGAATGTTCCTGTCTGCTTCTGTGATAAGTTTCTCAAGCTTATTCATTTTCCTTTTCTTCTCTTTGGTTCAAGATTTTAAGCATTTAACACATATACTGATAACAAGAACACAATATTCTATGACTTTATTTCATTAAAGAGAAAGGTAAATAATGTAGAAAGCAGATTACACGGAGTCTCACGTCGCCTAAGTTACGCCATCAACCCATGCTCAGGAAAAGGCAGGGAGATAACCTGCTACGTTGAGATATAAATGCCACCGCTCTTCTGATACATGATCCAAGCTCTGACCAGTAAACCAAATTATCTCAGAGTGAAATGTTATGTGCCGTGTAATGCTATGCAGAAGTGATAACTAATTTTAACGATAATTTTTGGTGCAATTTCGGACTTATATTTTCCTTTTGTTTTATATATGTTTTGTTCTGTTGTTGAATGTGCTATTTAATGGAATCTTATGAGTTGCAGTTTAGTTTTTATGTTGCAATAAAGCTAATTATCCAGCCCCACAACAACTGGTCACCCCAACTCTTATAGTCACTGGCATGAAATTCAGTAGTCATTAACACTTCGTATTGTGCCACATCATGCTAAGTGTGAACATCCACGTCAGCCACGTTTTGCGTCTTCTGTGTGCCAATTCACCATAACTCCACAATGTCAGACCTGCCACCACCTGCTGATATGTCTACTTGTGCCATAATTAATTGTTTGACAGCAAACCTGCCACCATTTTGACAACAGAATCCTGTGCCACAGTTTGTGCAACTAGAAAGTCGGTTTGTGCTAGCACATGTAACTGTAGACAACACTAAGTACAGTTATGTAGTTGGTGCTCTCAGTGAAGATATGGCCACAGAAGCACAAGACATTCTGGCCTCACCATCAAGTACTGATCATTACTTAGCCATCAAGCATGCCCTGATTACCCGGCTCTTGCAGTCCAAGGGGAAAAAATTGGAAAAACTTCTCCACACTGAAGAGCTAGGCAATTGCTCTCCATCACACCTACTACACTGACTTCATACAATAGTGAGCAACACAGTCAGTAATGACATTCTGTGGAATATTTGGTTGTAACGCCTACCAAACAATGCACAGAGGATATTGACAATGTGTGCCAGCGATCTAGATGCACTTGCGCAAATCGTGGATCACATAACGGAAATGTGTTGCAACTGTTTGCCCAACGTCTCAGGCAGATATCACTGTCACTGCAGTGCAAGCACAGGTGAACCAATCTTGTTGCCACCATTAATCAGAAAAGCACAGCCACTCACCTTTGTCAGCAATAGTTTGTTGTTACCACCGATGAAATGGTTCCGAGGTGTGGAAGTGTAGCCCATCATGCAAACATGTAAACTCAGCAGGAGATCAATGATGAAGGCCACTGGCTCTCCAGGTGGCAGCCATTGACTGTTTGTTATGGAACATGGCACAAAGTTACAGGTTTTGGTAAACACGGCTGCTGACATGTCAGTCTATCCATCCACCCATCTCCCATGTCACAACTGTAGTGACTGCCACCTATTTGCTGCCAGTGGTTCCACAGTCACAATGTACGGTCGTGTCACTTTAGTGTTGAACTTAGGCCTATGGCACAAATTTGAATGGCAATTCAACATAGTTGATGTTATGCACCCCATATTTGGAGCGGACTTTTTATTGTTTTGTGGACTCCTGCCTGATCTCCATCACGTATCGTCGTAACTGCCGTCTGCTTCACGTCTGCTGTGCAGTGAGCTACTTTAATTTAAGTATTAACTGTATTTTTCTTACTTGTCACTTCTTCTTCCGTGTGTATTTGCTTTTAGGAAGCTTTAATTGTCGGGTGCTATTAATAGTGTTCCATAGATTTCGTGTTTGTTTTGAATACAGTCGGAGAGAGTCCCTTTAGTCAGCCATAGTGCCAGTAGAGTCAGTGTCGTCGTAACTGCCGTCTGCTTCACGTCTGCTGTGCAGCGAGCTACCTTAATTTAAGTATTAACTGGATTTTTCTTACTTGTCACTTCTTCTTCCGTGTGTATTTGCTTTTAGGAAGCTTTAATTGTCGGGTGCTATTAATAGTTCCATATATTTCGTGTTTGTTTTGAATACAGTCAGAGAGAGTCCCTTTAGTCAACCATAGTGCCAGTAGTGCTAGTGTTTGTTTTCAATACAGTCCAGAGACAGGTAATGCTATTTTCATTGTTTTCTACAAGAAGTGGCTAGCAACCACAGTTTAGTGAATAAACAGCCGCCTTTAGTGAATTAGCAGTCTAGTTAAAGGTTGATTAACTCTCTTCAGTAAATTGATTCCTTAGGATGGATAGGATGTGTGACTGCTGTGTACGGATGCAGGAGGAGCTGGCCACTGTTCGCGAGCAGCTGAGCGTGTTGATGGCCGCGGTCAGCCGTCTTCAGGCTGCTGCCTCGGAGTGTAGCGGCAGTAGGGAGTCTGGTGCGTTGCAAGGTACACCCCAGGTGTTACATGCTTCACCCACTGTCCCTGCAGTCGAGACATCTTCGTGGGTACTGGGCGCGGTTGGGCCACCCTCTCCCCAAGGGGAGTGGCGGGTTCAGCGGCGTTCACAGCACACGAGGCGGAGGGTCAATGTGGAGGCTGGCCGTGTGGCATCGTCCGCTCTGCCTGTGAATGGACATGTGGCTGCTCCTTCAGCAAGGTCCGAGCAGGCACACGGGGGGAGGGGTTTATTAGTTATTGGGAGCTCCAACGTTAGGCGGGTGATGGAGCCCCTTAGGGAAATAGCGGGAAGGTCGGGGAAGAAGGCCAGTGTTCACTCTGTCTGCTTGCCAGGGGGTCTCATCCGAGATGTGGAGGAGGCCCTACCGGCAGCGATAGAGAGCACTGGGTGCACCCGACTGCAAATTGTTGCTCATGTCGGCACCAATGACTCCTGCCGTCTGGGTTCAGAGGTCATCCTCAGTTCGTACAGGCGGTTGGCGGAATTGGTGAAAGCAGAAAGCCTCACTCGCGGGGTGAAATCAGAGCTAACTATTTGTAGTATCGTTCCCAGAACCGATCGCGGTCCTCTGGTTTGGAGCCGAGTGGAAGGCTTAAACCAGAGGCTCAGACGATTCTGCGGAGATCTGGGGTGCAAATTTCTCGACCTCCGCTATCGGGTGGAGAAATGTAGGGTCCCCCTGAATAGGTCAGGCATGCACTACACGCCGGAAGCGGCTACAAGGGTAGCGGAGTACGTGTGGAGTGCACATGGGGGTTTTTTAGGTTAGAGAATCCCCTCCCTAGGCCCGACAAGACGCCTCCTGAGACGCGGCAAGGTAGGAGTAGGAAAAATGCAACAGGGAAAACAATATTAATGTGCTAATAGTAAACTGCAGGAGCGTCTACAGAAAGGTCCCAGAACTGCTCTCATTAATAAACGGTCACAACGCCCATATAGTACTAGGGACAAAAAGGTGGCTGAAACCAGACGTAAACAGTAATGAAATCCTAAACTCAGATTGGAATGTATACCGCAGAGACAGGCTGAACAGTGAAGGGGGAGGCATGTTTATAGCGATAAGAAGTGCAATAGTATCGAAGGAAATTGATGGAGATCCAAAATGTGAAATGATTTGGGTGAAGGTCACGGTTAAAGCAGGCTCAGACATGGTAATTGGATGTCTCTATAGACCCCCTGGCTCAGCAGCTGTTGTGGCTGAGCACCTGAAGGATAATTTGGAAAATATTTCGAGTAGATTTCCCCACCATGTTATAGTTCTGGGTGGAGATTTTAATTTGCCGGATATAGACTGGGAGACTCAGACGTTCATAATGGGTGGCAGGGACAAAGAACCCAGTGAAATTTTTTAAGTGCTTTATCTGAAAACTACCTTGAGCAGTTAAACAGAGAACCGACTCGTGGCGATAACATATTAGACCTTCTGGTGACAAACAGATCCGAACTATTTGAAAAAGTTAACGCAGAACAGGGAATCAGCGATCATAAAGCGGTTACGGCATCGATGATTTCAGCCGTAAATAGGAATATTAAAAAGGGTAGGAAGATTTTTCTGTTTAGAAAAAGTGACAAAAAGCAGATTTCAGAGTACCTGTTGGCTCAACACAAAAGTTTTGTCTCAAGTACTGATAGTGTTGAGGATCAGTGGACGAAGTTCAAAACCGTAGTACATAATGTGTTAGATGAGTATGTGCCAAGCAAGATCGTAAGAGATGGAAAAGAGCCACCGTGGCACAACAACCGAGTTAGAAAACTGCTGCTGAAGCAAAGGGAACTTCACAGCAAACATAAAAATAGCCAAAGCCTTGCTGACAAACAAAAATTACGCGAAGCAAAATGCAGTGTGAGGAGGGCTATGCGAGAGGCGTTCAATGAACTCGAAAGTAAAGTTCTATGTACTGACTTGGCAGAAAATCCTAAGAAATTTTGGTCTTATGTCAAAGCGGTAGGTGGATCAAAACAAAATGTCCAGACACTCTGTGACCAAAATGGTACTGAAACAGAGGATGACAGACTAAAGGCCGAAATACTAAATGTCTTTTTCCAAAGTTGTTTCACAGAGGAAGAGTGCACTGTAGTTCCTTCTCTAGATTGTCGCACAGATGACAAAATGGTAGATATCGAAATAGACGACAGAGGGATAGAGAAACAATTAAAATCGCTTAAAAGAGGAAAGGCCTCTGGACCTGATGGGATACCAGTTCAATTTTACACAGAGTACGCGAAGGAACTAGCCCCCCTTCTTGCAGCGGTGTACCGTAGGTCTCTAGAAGAGCGTAGCGTTCCAAAGGATTGGAAAAGGGCACAGGTCATCCCCGTTTTCAAGAAGGGACGTCAAACAGATGTGCAGAACTATAGACCTATTTCTCTAACGTCGATCAGTTGTAGAATTTTGGAACACGTATTGTGTTCGAGTATAATGACTTTTCTGGAGACTAGAAATCTACTCTGTAGGAATCAGCATGGGTTTCGAAAAAGACGGTCATGTGAAACCCAGCTCGCGCTATTTGTCCACGAGACTCAGAGGACCATAGACACGGGTTCACAGGTAGATGCCGTGTTTCTTGACTTCCGCAAGGCGTTCGATACAGTTCCCCACAGTCATTTAATGAACAAAGTAAGAGCATATGGACTATCAGACCAATTTTGTGATTGTATTGAAGAGTTCCTTGATAACAGAAAGCAGCATGTCATTCTCAATGGAGAGAAGTCTTCTGAAGTAAGAGTGATTTCAGGTGTGCCGCAGGGGAGTGTCATAGGACCATTGCTATTCACAATATACATAAATGACCTGGTGGATGACATCGGAAGTTCACTGAGGCTTTTTGCAGATGATGCAGTGGTGTATCGAGAGGTTGTAACAATGGAAAATTGTACTGAAATGCAGGAGGATCTGCAGCGAATTGACGCATGGTGCAGGGAATGGCAATTGAATCTCAATGTAGACAAGTGTAATGTGCTGCGAATACACAGAAAGATAGATCCTTTATCATTTAGTTACAAAATAGCAGGTCAGCAACTGGAAGCAGTTAATACCATAAATTATCTGGGAGTACGCATTAGGAGTGATTTAAAATGGAATGATCATATAATGTTGATTGTCGGTAAAGCAGATGCCAGACTGAGATTCATTGGAAGAATCCTAAGGAAATGCAATCCGAAAACAAAGGAAGTAGGTTACAGTACGCTTGTTCGCCCACTGCTTGAATACTGCTCAGCAGTTCGGGATCCGTATCAGATAGGGTTGATAGAAGATATAGAGAAGATCCAATGGAGAGCAGCGCGCTTCGTTACAGGATCATTTAGTAATCGCGAAAGCGTTACGGAGATGATAGATAAACTCCAGTGGAATACTCTGCAGGAGAGACGCTCAGTAGCTCGGTACGGGCTTTTGTCAAAGTTTCGAGAACATACCTTCACCGAAGAGTCAGGCAGTATATTGCTCCCTCCTACGTATATCTCACGAAGAGACCATGAGGATAAAATCAGAGAGATTAGAGCCCACACAGAGGCATACTGACAATCCTTCTTTCCACGAGCAATACGAGACTGGAATAGAAGGGAGAACCGATAGAGGTACTCAAGGTACCCTCCGCCACACACCGTCAGGTGGCTTGCGGAGTATGGATGTAGATGTAGATGTATGTCTTCTTGACATTGCTACAAACCTAACAAGACAAGGTGGAATGTGTCATGTGGAAGACACAGCAGTACAGATAATTACTGGTGGTGCTCCATTCATAGAGCTCCTCAGACAGTTCATGGAGTTCAAATGCCAGACTCCCACACTGGCGCCTTTGTAGCACTCGATGGTGCACTATATTTCGATTACACCTGTACCATCACTTGTGCTCAATTGCACTGCTTGACACCCCAGAAATTGAAGATATTTAATAGGGTTTCTCATCAATGCTTGGATGAGGAATATGCCATGCATCATCGATCATATCCACTAAACGTGGTCTGAAAAAAAGAAGAATGGATGGTGTCCACATGGTGATTGTAGACAGCTCAATGCCAGAACCATTCCAGATGAATATCCAGTTCTGCATATTGAAGATCTTACATTCAGAGTACACAGTAAGCACATCCTTTCTTCATTGGACTTAGTTCATAATTTCTACCAGATACCTATGGCACAGAACGACCACCCTCTGCACATCGTTTGGACTATTTGAAGTTACCGTAATGCCTTTTGGGCTTTGTAATGCTGCCCAAACATTTCGGTGGTTCATGTATGAAGTCGCATGTGACTTAGACTTTTGCTATGTGTTTATTGACGATGTCCTGGTCATGTCACTCAGAGGCAGAATACCTGTCACACTGACAACAGACCTTCAGTCGTCTACATGCACATGAGCTCATCGAAGTGTGTCTTCAGAACAGCTGAAGTACAGTTCCTAAGCTATACTATCAATATGCAAGACATATGGCCAACGCAAGTGAAAGTAGAAGCTGTTCTTAATTTTCTACAGCCTAGAATAGCTAAAGAATTATGACAATTTCTTGATGTAACCAGTTTTTACCATCAGTTTGTTCACCTCCTAGTTGCACCAGTGAATAAATTCTTGGATGGTTCACTGAAGCCAAAGCACGAACTCCAGGGGAATAATGAGGCTTAGTTGGCATTTACCAAGCTGAAGACTGCCATCACAAAAGTTACACCATTAGCAAACACAGTTCCGCAGGTGCCTCTCGCCCTGATGGTCGATACATCTGCCACTGTAAGCTGTGCTGCAATACAGATGAGCACTGACAGCCCTTAGCCTTCTCTCATAAAAAGTTATCACCATCTCAACAGAATTGGTCCATCTATGATCGCGAACTGTTTACTGCCTCTGCTGCTATCGAAAAATTTCGTCACATGTTGGAGGGACAGCAGTTTACTCTCACAAGAGATCATAAGTCACTAACATATGCATCCTGAGAAAGTGTCACCTCTTCCGCTGTGACAGCCTGACTATATCAGATAGTTCACTACCAATATTTTTATCATTGGAGAGAACTGAATGTGCCAGCTGACACTCTCTCTCAAATTGAAGCAATTACTGGTGCAGTTGATTTTGAAGCTCTCGCCACAGCACAACAATCATATAATGAGCTACGAGATTTGTTGGTGCAACAATCAGAGCTGCAACTCTGCCATTTTATGCTGCCACCGCCAACTGCGCTGCTGTACTCTGACATCGCTTCTCACAAACCACGACCATTTGTGACTACTGACTTTCACCAACAGGCAATCACCTCTTTACAAAACATGTCACACCCTGGAGTATGAGACACTTCCAACATGGTGAAGTGAGCTTTTGTCTGGCCCCACATGGACAAAGGTTGCAAGCAATATGTGTGATAATGCATGGCCTGTCACGGAAATAAAGTTAGCCAACACATTAGGTCACTTCTTGGCGTGTTTCTTCTTCTGAGTGATAGATTTGAACAGGCCCACCTAGACCTCCTATGACCTCTGCCGCCATCAGAAGAATACACCTACTGCCTGACAGGCATCAGTAATTTTACAAGCTGGCCGAGGTGTTCCCGATTGCAATCAATACCACTGAAACTGTCACAACTGCATTCTCCCGGGGATAGACCACCCATTTTGGTGTGCCTCTGTGAATTACAACAGACCAGGGAAGACAGTTTGAGTCATATCTGTTCAAAACACTGATCATCCTACAGTGTACGAAGCAGATTAGAACTACAGCGTACTACCCAGCAGTGAATGGTTTGTTGAATGCGTGCATCGCAAACTGAAAGTGTTGCTTCAATGTCATGACTCATAGTGGTGGATAGGGATGTTGTCCATCATCTTCCTGGGTCTTCATGCATCCCTGAAAGAAGACCAGAAAGCCAAGACTACAGAACTTGTTTATGGCCAGCCAACATGGCTGCCTGGAAAGTTCTTTGCCAACGTGCCAGATGACTGCACTGACCCTCAGATTTTCACAAAAGATGCATACACAAATCCGGCAATTACATGCCATTGCTCCAAGAGATAAGCAGACCATCACCCTTTTGTTTCTGACAAGCTATGGGAGTGTCCTCGTGTCTTTGTATGACATGACACAGTACACAAACCACTGCAGCCATCACACAATGAACCTTAACGTGTCATTGGTAGGGAAGGCGAGATATTCAAATTTGATGTGACTGGTATGCCAACCATCATCTCTAAACCTGCTTTCCACAGGACACATCTTCACACACCACGGACTTGACAAATGCTCCAACGACTCCACCACCCATTATTGATCACAAGCAAGGGATGTCAAAGGCAACCTCTATGTGCCATCAGCAGCCTGTGCACGACCTATTGCTACTCAATCAAGATGAGTTGACACTAAGGGGGGAGTGTGATGCTATGCGGAAGTGATAACTATTTTAATAATTATCTTTGGTGCAATCACTGACTTATGTTTTCTCTTTGTTTTATATATGTTTTATTTTGTTGTTCAATGTGTTATTTAACGAAGTCATGTGAGCTACAGTTTAGTTTTTATGTAGCAATAAATGCTAATTATTTATTCCCCACAATAATCTCTTAAACCAGTGCCAAACTTTCTTTGCATGTATTTTTACTGTCAGCTGTAATCTTCATAAAATGTACTACGTTGGCAAAATTGCATATAAAATCATGACTACAGTGTCTTTGTATAAAGCGTATAAAAGACAAATTTGCTCTCATGTTTTATACCTTAGCCAATCTCTGGACATATGTAACTATTTCTTTTCTGGAGCAGAATGTGATGTTATTCTTGAAGCTTACCCAAAAGATTGAAAATTCCATTACTTTTGTAGACATATATCAAAGAAATTGTAAATTCAAAACTTTCTTATGGTATATTGTTGTTTCTTTGTACCATGAGGTACAGGAGACACAGTATTTTGTTTTTATCAGTTTTCTTTCCAAAGTTTATCTGCCAATGAATTGTGTTGATGCTGTTTTGTAGCAATGCTATCTAGGTTTATCTTTTATTTATTAGACTGATTATACACTGAAAAGCCAAAGAACTGGTACACTTGCCTATACTAATGTCTCAAGTAGTGCTGTCCATAAATCCATAACAGTTTGAGGGTGTGGAGATATCTTTTGAACAGCACGTTACAAGGCATCCCAGATATGCTCAATAATGTTCATGTCTGGGGAGTCTGGTGGCCAGTGGAAGTGTTTAAATTCAGAAGAGTGTTCCTGGAGCCACTCTGTAGCAATTCTGGATGTGTGGAGTGTCACATTGTCCCGCTGGAATTGCCCAGGTCCATTGGAATGCACAATGGACATGAATGGATGCAGGTGATCAGACAAGATGCTTACTTGCATATCACCTGTCAGAGTTGTATCTAAATGTATCAGGGGTCCCATATCACTCCAACTGCACACACCTCACACCATTATAGAGCCTCCACCAACTTGAACAGTCCCCTGCTGACGTGCAGAGTCCATGGATTCATGAGGTTATCTCCATACCCATATACGTCTATCCACTTAATACAATTTGAAACAAGACTCGTCCGACCAGGCAACGTATTTCCAGTCATCAACAGTCTGATGTCGGTGTTGACAGGCCTAGGCAAGGCGTAAATCTTTGTGTCGTGTAGACATCAAGCTTACATGAGAGGGCCTCCAGCTCCAAAAGCCCACATTGATTATGTTTTGTTGAATGATTTGCACGCTGACACTTGTTGATGGCACAGCATTGAAACATGCAGCAGTTTGCGAAAGGGTGGTAGTTGTGTCACATTGAACGATTCTCTTCAGTTGTTGTTGGCCCCAGTCTTGTAGGATAATTTTCTGGCTGCAGTGGTGTCAGAAATTTGATGTTTTACTGGGTTCCTGATATTCACAGTACACTCGTGAAGTGGTCATATGGAAAACCACCACTTCAGCACTACCTCGGAGATGCTGTGTCCTATCACTCATGCACTGGCTATAATACCACGTTCAGAATCACTTAAATCTTGCTAACCTGTCATTGTAGCAGCAGCAACTGATCTAACAACTGTGCCAGATCCTTGTTGTCTTATATAGGTGTTGTCGATCACAGCTCCATATTCTGCCTGTTTACATATCTCTATATTTGAATGCGCATGCATATATCAGTTTCTTTGGCTCTTCGGTGTACCATGTGCATGCTAGTATCAGTGTATTATTTTGTTTTCCTTTGACTTCACAGTGTTGTTGACAATTTGTTCTCTACGTGGTTGAGGAAAATATTGGCCAGCATTCCTCATGAAGAAAAGCTAAAATGTACAATAGTTGCTCCTTTCTCATACTGGTTGTTCTCATTAACCAAACTGTTTAATGAGGCAGTTATACTATTTTGCAGAAACACCCTGATGATACTAGCTAGAAAATTTTGAACAAAACATCCATACATAAAAAACTTAGACAATGACTGTCTTACAATTCCCTGTAACTCCTGCTTGTGGGGTATTAGACAAGTAACATTTCAAGACTGGAGCCTTAACCATTTCAACTCCTGTAATGCCATTTAGTACACAAAAACAATGACTTCATTTAACTGCAATTATCTTGTTTTCAGGAAGCACGTACATACAGGTAAAACTAATGAAGTATATTTACCCACAGATAGGCCTTCAAATATCCGAAAAAGATAAAAAGTCTTATTACTCTGGGTCAGAATTATAATGTAATTTTGGTTCAAATGTTCATCTTGATTAGGGAGTTCGGTACACTGTCATCTTATAGTTAGAATATAATATTATTGTGATACACTTTTATTTCCTTGAGCTATAGTCCTGCACTGTTGATTCATATGCTATATCTAAACTTTTAAGTGCTGCATCAACTGGGTTTTGGAAATGTATATATCATTGTTGATAATATCATTAATTACTATTTTATGTGCCAGTTCAGTGTCTACTAGAAAATAATAATTGTTGAGTGACAAAATAGCTTCTCCAAAACCACTGGAGCAATATACGGTTGTTATTGCTGTCCATCAAGTTGCTGCTACACCCTGGCACGATCAGAATTACCAAGACCTGAAGTTTAACGTAACAGATTGCACCACAGGGTTAGAACTAAACTCTATCTCGATAATGCTTATGGTATGTCAGTTATGGCTGTTTCTAGGGTATACCTAAATATGTACCAAGCATACAATACTAGTTAAAGAAAATTAGATTAACAGCAGTAAACTTTCACAACGAGAAATGTCACAATTAATAAAATATAGTGAGCTATTATGCCCCTTGAAAATGTTTCCCGCAGATGGGGACAAAACATTGTGTTTTAATGTGAAATCCATTTGACTCTGACATAAGAGCTCAGAATATTTTGCTAACTGTAAAATAGCACTTAGAAGTAATTTAAAGTTATCACTTCTTTCTATTAAGTTACACCTTGAGCCATGAGATTTCAGATTCATGACACCATTAGACCCAGAGCGTTATTAGCTCAGCTGAATGAAAAAAGGGAACCAGCTGTGGCCTGTTGGAGGATCCGTACTGGCATACACGTGAAGTAATTAAGGAAGCCACTGTAAATCTAAATTGGGATGGCCTGATAAAGAATGCTGGTTCTCTGAGTAGCTAGACTGCTGTCTTAATAACTGGCATGAATAACATGTGCTTCAACTATTGAATGATAAATTCTCACAAAAGTATACACAACTGAGACCAATAAATGGTAAAAACTCAAGTCCAGTTGTGTTATGTGCCAGTGATTCACTGATCTAATGGAAATCCATTCATAGTGAGAGTGAAAGTTAGTAACTGTTTAAATATTTGAAGACTCAGATTATGTATAGTACTGTATGATTATTATTGACATTTTATATTGTAGATTACTGTAGTAAAAATTTGAACACAGCGCATGCTCTTGGCATGTGGGGCCCCAAGTTTGATCACATTGTTTGTTATTATTTCATTGTACATACACCTCATTCATTGTACAACTTAAAACTGAAATATCTTGTGCAGTGTGATATATTCACTCCAGAACATATACTTATTTGAGGTAGGTACAAATTTAACAGGCAGACTAGTCTGACTAAATCACTGCTATTCATCAGTGCCCCCATATGTCACCGGGAGACAGGAATGACACAGACTTCAGTTCTCCTTTGCACTAAGCAGTGACTGTGATAATTTTTGGTGACTATATTTGTTGTACTGTGAGGTGCATGGCAGAGGATACTTTCCAATGTACCAGTTGTTAGGGCTTCTTTCTGTTTTAGTCACATATGGAGTTTGGGAAGAATGATTGCTTAAACACTTTCGTTCATGCTGTAATTAGTTTCATCTCATCTTTGCAAACCCAATGGGAACAATACATAGGAGGTTGTAGGATATCTGTAGATTCATCACTTAAAGTTAGTTCTTGAAACTTCATAAGTAGCCTTTCTTGGGATAGTTTGTCTATCTTCGAGCATCTAGCAGTTACATTTCTTCAGTATCTTTGTGACATTGTCTCTTGAGTTGTACAAACCTGTGACCATTCATGTTGCTGTGCGTTGTGTGTGTTCAATATTCTCTATTAGTTCTGTTTGGTATGGGTCTGGCACATCTGAACAGTATTGGAGGATGGCACGAGTGTTTTTGAAACCATTTGAATTTCCGTAGTAGTCTGTTAATAAACTGAAATCGGTTGGTGAGGGCAAACTGTCGCTGAATTATTTGAGAGAGCAAGAAGAGGTCGTGGCAACAGTTCCTGAACACCATTAATCGTTCCACCAAAAGTTCCCTTGTATGAGAGACCATCAGGAGAATTTCTTAGAGAGGAGTCAGGTGCCCCATGGCTGCTGTAATGGGGAACAGCACTCTCCAAACCAATCCGCAAGACATTGCCCAGGCTGTGGTGGCATATTTTGCCACAGTTACTACAGCAGCCAGTCAGGATCCAGGTTTTCAACACCATAGAGAGGTTGCTGAGAGATGTAGTTTGGACTTCCGGTCCACCTCTGATGAAGATTACAACTGCCCATTTTCCATGTGGGAGTTGGATTCTGCATTGTCTGCGGCTCATGACACAGCCTCTGGTCATGACAGAATCCATTACAATACGCTGTGGCACCTCACAAGGCGAAGCAAAGATATCCTCCTCACACTTTTTAATGCCATTTTAGTGTCAGGTCACTTTCTCGACTTCTGGCATGAGGCAATTTTATTTCCTCTTTTAAAACCTGGGAAAGACCGTACATATGCAGGTAGTTACTGTAGTGTTGCCCTCACTAGCTTGCATCGGGAAGACCTTGGATCAGATGGTGAACCACCGCCTTGTCTGGATCTTAGAATCTAAGCAACTCCTTAGTTGCTTTCATTGTGGGATCAGGAGGTATTGCTCCTAATCTTGCCGTCCTGGAGTGGCTATACAACATGCTTTCCTACGCCAGCATCACCTTCTAGGTATATTTTTTAACATCAAGGCGGCCTACAATTCTACTTGGAGGCATCTTATCCTGGAGTAGATCCACAAATGGGGTTCTCATGGTTGTCTTCCCATGCTTATTCAGTCCTTTCCCTCGCCACAATATTTTAGATATCAAGTCAGTGATGTTCTGTCTGATCACTTTGAGGAGAAAAATGGTGAACCCCAAGGTAGCACTTTAAGTGTGACTGTCTTTGCCATAGCTATTAATAGCATTAAGTCCACAGTGAAAATTTTTGTCCAGTGTTCTTTGTTTGTGGATGACTTCTCTGTGTTTTGCCCTTCTTCAAGCCTCACAACGACAACACGTCATTTGCAAATAACTGTGCGTTGTTTGGATGAATGGGCACAGAAGTGTGGTTTTAAGTTTTCCACCAAGAAGTCTGTGTGTGTTTTTTTTAACCATTCTTATTCCATTTTAAATTTTCCTAGTTGAGGATGAGGGACTCTATCCTTACTTTTAAAGACACAGTGAGGTTTCTGGGGGCCTCATATTTGACTCTAAGCTCACATGGTTACCACATCTTAAGAACTTGAAAAAACGATCACTTAAGGCTTTAAGTATTTTAAAATGTCTTACCACAGTATATGGAGAGCAGACAAGACTTGTCTGCTGTGGTTTTACAGGCCATCTATGCAATCTCAGCTCAATTACGAGTACATGGTGTATTTAAAGATGTGGACCACGAAGGGATTCAGTTGGCCATGGGGCATTCAGATTAAGCCCCATACCAGACCTCTGTACAGAGGTTGGTGAATCATCAGATCACGTCCAGCGATGGCTACTTACTGTGTGCCAGGCATATAAAACACTGTCCACACCATACACACCACTTACCATACTGTTGCTCGGCCTCTACTGAAGCTCAGCCTCCACTGGAAAGGCTTTTTTGTAACAGGCAACAGGTAACGAGGCCCAACAGGCAACGAGGCCCTATGGGATTTGTGTGCAGGATTGCCTTCTAGAGATGGGTGTGGCCAGTCTTCATGTTTTACATCAGAGTTGGAGCAGATTTCCACCTTGGCTTCTCCGGAGGCCCTGACTTCAGACTTGACAAATTTTAGGAGAGATTGTATGTCAGATTTTACATTTCAGTCTCTGTTTTTTAACATTTTAGATACACATCACAGTAGTGTACACTGATGGCTCCAAGCAAGGGAATTCCCTTGGCTGCTCTGTTGTGTTCTGCAATCATGTCACCAGGATTTTCCTTCTTGATGAGTATACCATTTTCTCAGCAGAGCTCCACACGATCCTGAAGGTACTGGAGCAGATGTGTAGTATTCATGGCAAATGGTTTCTCATTTGCTCTGATTCCCTTAGTGTTTTACAATTATTACAGAACCTGTACCCAGCTGAGGAGTTGGTCCGGCTGATACATGACCAACTGTACTTTCTCCAACAGCAGGGTAAGCAGGTGTCATTCTGCTGGGTGCCAGGTCATGTAGGGATATGGGGAAATGGACAGGCTGATCGACTGCGAAGGGGGCCTGCAGAGGACAGGATGTGCCACTGTGTCCTATTCCCTTGCAGGCTCTCATTTCTGCTCTACACAGGAGCACTTGTGTGATGAGTAATGGGTGGCAGAGACAGCCAATAAGCTGTGGTTGGTGAAGTCAACAACCCGGCCATGGCTTTCCTCCTGCCAGTTGCTCAGACAGGATGAATTCACCTTCACACGTCTTAGAATTGGACACTGCCCTCTCACACATAGCTTTTTACTATGGCGTGAAGATCCCCTGTTTTCTGATGCTTGTGGTGTGTACATCTCTGTCCGCCATATTTTAACAGAATGTGTTTTATACCATGATGTGAGGGCAGAAGCAAATATTGCTTGGGATCTGCCCTCTATTTTAGATGATGATGAGATGAGTGTCATTAAGGTTTTAAAGTTTTGTTATGTGTCTGGACTCTGGCCTAAACTTTTAGGCTGCAGGTTGTATTGTGTTGCAGAGAGGCTGGCTTCTCCTTTTTTTTACTCTTGTGGTCAACCAGCCATTTCCATTTGCTGTATTATATTAGCCCCTTACATACATACATTAATCCTTGTTCCAAAGAACATAAGTACGACATTTTATAATAATGTGAATATCATCCTTTCTTCTAATGTTGTAGCTATGCACTTTGATGTTATTTTTGAATTGGGATGGGTTATTAATGACAAATTTCATAAGTAAATATATGTGTGCAAGGTGATCTTGGGTGGGCTCCAGCTATTATTCTGATTACACGCTTTTGTGCAATGAATACTTTCTCTCTTAGTGACTAATTGCCCCAAAATATGATACCTTATTAAAGCAGTGAATGAAAATAGGCATAGTAGGCTAATTTACTGATATGTTTATCACCAAAATTTGCAATAACCCTAGTAGCATAAGTAGCTAAACCTAACTGTTTGAGCATATCATCGATGTGTTTCTTCCAATTCAATTTCTCATCAATGCACACACCTAGAAATTTTGAATATTCTGCCTTAGCAACAGACTTCCATTCATAGTCTATATTTATCAATGGAGTTATGCCATTTACTGTACAGAATTGTATAAACATTATATCACTTTCTTCCTGTGTCATTAATGTTTTACTACTGACACAATAGTCCGTTCCATGTTTCTGTGTGGGTACGCACATAGTTTTCCAATTTTTGTTACCTGTGTTTCACATGCTGTTCTATCTTCTTGTTTTGTGTATTTTACTCACTCTCATATCAATCTGTTTTTGCGCGGGCGCTAAAGACCTTGCTGTTGTGCTCTCATAAAGACATATCCATGTCCATAAAGGTTGAGATGAAGCAGCTCATTCGTCTGTAGATACCTCATAATGATTGAGCTCATAATATGTTCTAAGATTCTGCGACCGGTGGACATCAGTGAGATAGGCTGGTAGTTTTGTGGATTACTTCCGCTACCCTTCTTGTAGACTTGTATGATCTGTGCTTTCTTGCATCTGCTGGGCACACTTTTTTGATTGAGGCATTTGTGATATATTGCAGTAAAAGGAAGGGCTAACTTAGCCACAGATTCAGTACAGAATCTGATAGAAATTCAGTTGAGCACTGGAGCTTTGTTCAATTTAGAATTGGCAGCTTTTCCTTAAAGCCACTGAAAATAATGTGTGCTTCACTTATCATTGCAGGAGTACAAGAATTAAATTGAGGTAGAATTCCTGGATTTTTGTTTCTAAAGGAACATTTGAAAGTGTATGTCAGCATTTCTGCTTTTGCTTTGCTACCTTCAATTTCAGTTCCTTTCTCCTCAAGAAACAATTTGACACGAACATTGATGCCACTAATGTCATTTACATCTGAACGGAATTTCTTTGGGTCTTATGAGAGATATTTTGATAAATTCTACTACAGTAGTCACTGAAGGCTTCATGCATTGCCTTCTCTCCAGCCTAATGTGTTTCATTGAGCGCCTTGCTATAAATAGCTCCATACTTTGTGTAACACCTATTATGCAGTAGCTTCCATCACAGTTTCCTTACAGTGACTGTATATTGTGTGGGCAGGGGGATGATGTTTCCCTCAATCATGTGCATGTGCATGTGCATAGTGAACTATTCTTTTAAATTTGGGCCACAGTTCTTCAACATGTGCCTGTCCAGGGCAAAATGTTTCAAGCTCCTCAATGAGCTACTGTTTCATTATCTAGTTTGCTAACACACAAATCTTTCTACTTTGCTTGCTTTTTCTTTCTCTACAGTGGTAATCAGTGTTGCTACAGGTGCCTTAGGATCACTGATATTAGTTTCAATGTGGACTCCTTACACAGATCAGGTCTGTTTGTTGCCATTACATCCAAATTACTTCCTTCAAGTGTGGGCTTTTGAACTACTTATTCCAGGTAGTTTTTTGAGAAGGCATTTAGTAATGTCTTGTCATACCTACCACTTTTAAAACAGTAATCATCACAACTGATTGATGATTAAAGTTTTCTCTCATGATTACAGTATAATTGGACAACTTGTGCACTAGTGAACTATAGATTTTGGTTACGTATGTGTGGGTCTGGTTGTTGACAGAACAATTCTACAACACGTTTATGCCTACCTTTGATGCTGAGTCTTGCTGAAACAGACTCACACGCAGTTTCAAGTTCTATCTTGGCGGATATGAGTTTCTTACCTACTGCAACAAATACACCACCTGCCTTTCTCATTAGCTTATTCTTTTCATTTATGCTTCAGTTTTCCCCAAAACTCTCACTGCCTCAATTTTGAGTTTTAACTAGCTTTCTGTATTAAGTATAATTTGTACTCCACTGCTGTTTAAGAGCGCTTCAAACTCTGGCACTTTCCTATGAAAGCTTTGACAGTTAACCACTAGGATTTTAAGGCTCTCTCCAATACAGCTGTTGTTATTTGGATGTACTCACCTAAGATAAAATCTGTTTGTTCGTCCCACATACAATCAGCTGTGTAGCTACCACTGATGTATAGTGCACAACTGACTCATTTAGGGGGATTCTTACAGTTCTCAACCCTACAGTGCAATTCTAGGATGTTGTAGCCCAGTTTGTCACAGAATCTTTGAAGTATCTGGGTTAATCCTTTCATTTAACACAGAACCAGGGAACTGCAGTTAGTTTTCTTGACAGTGCCAAAAGTTGTGAGTTTTGTTGAAACTCCACCAGCAAGGCTGGTCTTCTTATCCTGTTCTGCCAGTGAAATGATCGAAGTATGACCTTGGAGCCCAGAAGACAGGCATCATTTGTTTCACTGTGTGGCACAGTCTGCTGTTTGTTGCACACTCTTCCTTCAGTGGCTATTAGGACAGCCTGTTCAGCAGGTCGAATGAGTAATTGTGATAGTTGTGTATGTTTACCATTTAAAATAATAATCCCCTCAGGGGCTCAGCACTATTTTGCTAAATACTGGTATGGCGACACTGGGGATCCTGTGCTGGGGACTGGTAAGCGTCCCCTGTCACCATAAGCAATGGGCATGCTTCAGCAACCATTGCACGGCACAGCAGTGGAACTTTGTGTGTCACAGGGAATGGTGACTTCCTGAATTGTGAGAATGGTAAAAACCTCTCTGTCTCAAGATGTGCTGCATGCTGATGAGAAGCATGACTGTTTAGGTGGAACAGTCAGCAGTGGACAACCTCTGGGGTACCTGCTGCTTCTCAGCTGTATAAGGCTTGCCTAGGCATGCAGTGCTCTGTCTAGACAGACTTTTATTTCCCTTCCTGCTCGTGGGACCAAAATGGATCCTTTGATAGTTTTCTTTCTTCCTCCCAGCAGAAAGGGTGGGCTGCTGGAAGTTACCAACATCCAATCAAACAAAAGGGCTGAGGTAGCCCATCCTCCTGTAAGTTGTAACAGAAAACATGCTGGTTGTCACAATATGTTCACCATAGTTAAAAGGAAAGAAGGTAGCTTTGATAAAGGTTCACTGTTGTGTGTACAGAAAGGTTTAGAGGGCATTGCAAGAACTTTTATAAGCACGTACGAAATGGATCCTTTTGGTCCAAACGTCTAGTTCCCAACAAGTGAAGAACCTCACGAAAGCTCAATGCCTTGGGGAGTATTCAATTGAAACTGAACTGCACAACACCTTAAACTACAGTAAAGGTGTTGTGACTTGCAGGGATCTAGTTTACATTCCCTGGGAATAACTGAAAGCTGAGTGGTCCCAGGAAGGCTTTGTGGATGTGTGAAACATTGTGAAAAGGGTGGATGGTGGCAGTACTGTCAAGTCAGACTCTTTTATTCTTACATTTTACAGCACCAAACTTCCAGAGCATGTCAAGGCAGGTTTCCTTCATCTAAGCGTATGATCTTGTTTCCCAAACCCAATACACAGCTTTAAATGCCAGCACTTTTGGCACACTATTCTTGGTTGTAAGAGGGAGGTCACTTGTGGCAAATGTGGTAGAGCCACCCATGACGGAGCTGGTTGTTCCTCTTCTCTGAAGTGTTTCAGCTGCTCTGTCTGGAGTAGGGACTGCAGTATTTTCCTTGAAGAACAGAAGACTCAGGAGATAAAAACAGCAAAGTGCATTCTATATGGTGAAGCCAAAAAAGACATACAAGGCCATGTAGTCACCCATGTTCGCTGCTTCCTTTGCTTCTGTTCCCAGACAGACAGTCCAGAAAGTTGATGCCACTACACAAATGGAGGTTGCTAGTGTCAGCACTAGCACCTGTGTTTGTCATTGGGTTCTTGTGCTGCTGCAGTTTCTTTAAAGCCTACCCCTTCCCCCCCAGAACATGCAAAAAGGCTGTGGTTGCTGACATTTTGGAACTTCCTGCCTCTCCAAAGATCAAGTCTTGTCCTCTGTCCAGTGCTGCCACTACCACTTCTGCGGTTGTGACTCCACACTGCCTGAGCCACAAAAATCTAAGACAAATGCAAAGAATTGCAAACTGCAGAAAGTCAGGATGGAAGTGCTACCTCTGTGATAGATGGCCTTTGATACCACTGAAAAGTTGGTCTTGAAGTATGCTAAGTTCCCAGACAACGTATCCATAAAGACATCTTTCACAGATTTGATAGCACTTGACACATTGCTATCAAGTTTACAAAAGATTTTCTTTATTTTGGTGTAGTTGGTGCAGTAATATATAGCTGCATAAAGCCAATAAACTGTCATGTAAGAACAGGCTGAGGGAGAAGGAGCAGTTAAGGTGTTTGCCAAGAAAATTAATTTGTCCACATCATGGTAATTTGATCACACTTCTTTTGCAATTTTGCATAAGGTGTGCAAGGCATACACCACACTGGGGTCAAGAATCTGAAGCCCCAAGGCTGCTTTAGCCACGTATGAAGCACCACCTGTCACTAGCAGCAAAACGTTACCTTTGTTCACACCATCCTGCCCACAGTTGCTTCGTAGAGTTGTCAAACAAAATGGCAGTTATTGAGTGATTTGCTCTCTCAGGAGTTTCACACATTGGGAGGAACGTTTCTCCAAGACTCAACTTTTAGAACACCAATAACAACATTTTCAACATAAATGCCCCCCACATTAGTAGTTTCATCTGTGGGCACTCAGAACATTTCATCAGCAACTCTAATTCATATTTTGTTGAGCGTCTCCTTGTAGTAAACCAGTAGATAATTCTTTCTTAAAGTAGATTCAACTGGAACTGGATGTGTTGTATTTTTCTCCAATAGCTGTCTGAAGCGTGGATTCTTCAGCTTCTCCAGAGGAAGCCATCATCATCTCACACAAGTCCTTGCAGAATTATTGCACTGTTGAAGATTGATCTGTGTGCTCAAATAATGGTGTTTGTCTGCTGTCATTTTCAGTTGTTCTCTCTGCACAGCTTCTGTATTTGGCAGGGCTGCAGTGTTGTTGCTCTTTAGAGTGCTTTTCTGCACTGACTTTAGTGTCACATAGTTTACAAAATAATAATACCCTGTGAGTGTTGAAGAACTGCTCACGAAAACAATGAACAAAACCTTTCAACTTCATGCTTTGGAGCACTTTAATTTCATCATATTGAACCAGACTGAGTTTATATTCAAACTGAATAGTGTGAGCACTTGTGTGATGTTTATTATGTCGGAAGCTGCCTTTGTTGGCTTCAAAAGCATTTTGTTGACCCCATGCAACAATGTCTCACATCAGCAAACCAACTAGGGTGTTATGCTGCTTGTCTACCATAGTCTTGATAAACAAAGATTTGTATTAAATGTTGTCTTTATTTGTGACACTATCACCTGAAACATTTTTGTGTTTTTATTTTTGTTTCCTTAAAAAATGACAAATATATGCATTTCTGCTGAAAGTTGGCTGAAATATGACCCATATGCCAAAAGTTGGCCAAAATATGACCTATTGCTAAAAAAAGGTGTAATTATGACTTTATAAGCACAATAAAACTACATTCTTCTACACTACAGTACCTGGGTTGCGCATAAATTGTAAAATTCAGCCTTAATTTCAGGAAAAAAATATGACTTGTCTTTAAAATCGATGTTTTGTATTAGACACATCTGAATATTAGAGATGTGCCCACCAAAGTGTGAGAATGGTTGCTCAGTCACAATCATGTCACACTGCATATGCAGTGAAATAGGTACTGAAGAAAAAATGATTGTAATTTTATTGAACTAGGAACTGATTTGTGTTAAACTCGAGCTATCCATTATCATGTCATGACTTTTCCTGAGAAGAGCATATAGTATCAACTTTAAAAAGCAGGAGCAGATTTTTAAAGGGTTGTTTGGCTATGTTTGTACAAAGAAGAGTGAGTTTCCTACCATTTTTGAAAGGAGTTTTGACATCTGTGAACTCTATTGGCTTCTAGATTCAGTCAAGAATAATTTTTCTGGAGTATGTGGTCTACAACAATCTCACAGTGTTCAAAGTAAAAACCAGATGTGCCTTATAAACATGAATGCTTTGTCTGTTGGTTTTATAGTTGATTAGGACAGGTGTCGATTAACAGCTTCTACTGTTATCGAAAATTTAACAGTGGCAGAAAATTGAGCCCCACATAACATACTTTTCCTTAATAAATAAGGATTGAATCTGCCCCAAGGTGACAAAATATCTTGTATAAATGGGTGTGCACACAAATAATGTATCCAGGATTGGAGGTGGATGCAAAAATCTTAAATTACCGTATTTTTAAATAAATGAGTGTCAGTTTCAAGACATTTCATGCCACAAGCACCAACTTTAGTAGTTGTCCCAGAAACTTTATTATATCCCAGGCAATTGATGGTTATCTATTCAATATTTGTTATAGGTAGATTATTTTGATCCTTTATAGGTAAGCTTGATTTCATGGTTATCTCCAAAATACATCTTTTTGTATTATTAAAATGATTATGGATGTGACACGTCTTTGATGTTGGTCAGTCTTTCATCTGATATGAGTTTAGGTCAGTATGAAAATGCAGCTGTGCCAAAATACGAGGGCGGTTCAGAAAGTAACCTCCGATCGGTCACAGTGCGGGTTGTGGGGGGAGTAGCGACGCCATCTGTGCGTTCACGCACTCAACAGGTCAGTCGTCATCAAGCCGTGGTCGAGTGAACGTCGTACCTGCGCTAGTTTAGTTTCTGTGGCAGTTTGAAATGTGTGCTGCAATAGAAAACCCCGCCAAATGTGAAGTGCGTGCTGTCATAAGGTTTTTTACAGCCAAAGGATATTCTGCAGCAGCTATTCATCGTGAGCTTTGTGCCGTGTACGGACCAAGAGTTATGAGTGAAGGAGTTGTCCGTGAATGGGTACGTTTATTTAAAAGTGGACGAGAAAACGTTCATGATGAAGAGAGGAGTGGTAGACCATCATTGGTGACTGACGAACTCGTTCAGACAGTTGATGCAAAAGTTCGTGAAAATCGATGTTTCTCAATGTCGGAGTTGTCTACTGGTTTTCCACAGATTTCTAAGACTCTCTTGTACGAGATAGTGACAGCAAGATTGGGTTACCGTAAGTTCTGTGCACGATGGGTGCCCAAAATTCTTACCGACCACCACAAAACTCAAAGAATGGCCTCTGCATTAGACTTTCTGTCACGTTATGAGGACGAAGGAGAACCATTGTTAAACAGAATCGTGACCGGTGACGAAACCTGGATTAAGTACGTGAACCCTGAGACAAAAGAACAATCAAAGATGTGGGCACATTCAAATTCGCCTACCAAACCAAGAAAAGCCTCGCAAGATTTTTCTGCCAGAAAACTGATGGCAACGGTGTTTTGGGATGCCAAAGGGGTGTTGTTGGTTGAATTCATGGAACGTTGTACGATCATTAATCAAGGCGTGTACTGTGAAACAATAAAAAAGTTACAACGGGCTATACAGAACAAATGCCTTGGTATGGTGACTTCTGGTATCGTTTTTTTGCACGATAACGCCCGTCCTCACTCTGCTCGCAGAACAACGGCCCTTCTTGAGTCCTTCAAGTGGGACGTTATCAACCATCCACCTTACAGCCCAGACCTGGCGCCAAGTGATTATCACCTCTTCATGCATTTGAAGAAATGGCTCGGGTCACAGCGGTTTGATGACGATGAAGAGCTCAAAGATGCGGTCACAGGCTGGCTCCAGGCACAAGCGGGTGATTTTTATGCAGAAGGAATTTCAAAGCTTGTGAAGAGATACAATAAGTGCCTCAATCGCTATGGAGACTATGTAGAAAAATAGTGCAAAGATGTAGATGTAAGATGTATATATTAAAATATTTTTATTTAACTTGGTGTATTTTTTTAAATCAACCGGAGGTTACTTTCTGAACGGCCCTCGTAAATGGCATACTTTTCTATGAACATTGTGACAGCCAAACCATTTATACAGCCCCTCCCAAAGTGCTCAACTGACTGAACTATCCAACTTCTGCAAAGATTGGAAGGTAGGACATAAGGTACTGGTGGAAGCAAACCTATGAGGGCAGATCATGGGTCTTGCTTGGATAGTTTGGTCCGTACATCGCTTTTCCAGTGAGAAGCAAAAACTCCAGTCCAGCGCACAGTTTTAATCCGCCAGTAAGTTTCAGATTTGTGCACACTCCATAGCAGAGTCAAACTTCATTCTGTAAGTTATACTGCAGTTGCTAAATCCATAGTATTGGCTAAACAAAAGATTGTTGGAATCATGGGAAATCACTTCTAGAAGTATATAAGAATTCTGTTATGAATGAAAACTGTGTACCGTATTTACTCAAATCTAAGCCGCACTTTTTTTCCGGTTTTTGTAACCCAAAAAACCGCCTGCGGCTTAGAATTGAGTGCAAAGTAAGTGGAAGTTCTGAAAAATTTTGGTAGGTGCCGCCACAACTAACTTCTGTCATCGAATATATGTAGCGCTATGCAGGCATGCTTCGCAGGCACAAAGACAAATACTGGCACCAAAACCTCTGCGTCAGTAAATAAATTAAAAAGAAGGTGGAAGACGAGCTTTTTTTTCTCCGGGGGGTCATTCCATATCAAATCACCCAATAAAAAATAAATTTTACACCCACCTCCTTAGATTTTCATGAAATTTGGCTCAAATGGTTCTAATACCATCCTGACAACACCTGCCATTTTTTTTTTGCTGTATCTCTTACAGTTTTTTTTAAATAAATTTTTAAAGTTTTTATGTTTCGCGTTTTCTGAACCTTCGTAAATGGTCAGTTTAATTTGTATTCAAAACTTTAAATTTGCTTATCTTAAAAACTCTTTTAGATAACATGAAGAATTTTTGCAGCAAGTTTATTTATTATACATATTTGAAGATAAAAATGATGCTATTAAAATATATTAATATTTTCTATGAAAAAAAAAAAAATATATATATATATATATATGTATTTTTTCTTTTTTTTTTAACGGATGTTTTGTTTTATAAGAATTGCAATATCTCAAGTCTCAGACCTGATAGAATGCTCAAATTTGTTTTAATTTACTCTTAAACATATAGGCTACTTGATAAAACAAAAATAATGATGGCTTTTTAACATGTTTATTAATTATAGTAGATTACATTAGAATTATGTACAAAGATAGTTTACTTACGACACTTATGTATAACCCAACTGATTGCTTGAAACATTGAATTTTTTGAGTAATTTTGTCTTTTTAATAGACATTAATGCTGATTCAAACTGTTTTTCCACTTCATCCAAGAGCTTTCAGTTCTTTTGATACAGTCTTTTTTGAAGTAATACATTCTCCCAGTGCCGCTTGATTGAGGTGCGTCTACTACACAGACTATGTGCTCCAAAGGCACTATGCAGGAATCTTCTCTTTCAGGCCAATAAAATGATGCAGCGGGTCCTGAAGGATGTATAAATAGAATTTCTGCATCTTCTTCATCATTGAATATTGTTTTTACCAGTCCAAAGTACCAGTTACCATCATAATTTGCAGCCACATAGCAATTTATGGATGGTTCAACACGAACCCAATCAGAAGAAGAATGGAAAGAAAAGACTAAGGAGGGTTTTACACTATCTGTAGTCCTTCTAATTTCAAGGTTGTTTGTTGGAAGTGGTTTGAAGTTATGAAAACTTCTAGTTCCAGGAATGGTTCGGGTTGCTGAAAAACGTTTTTCTAGTTTTAACCGTAGCAAATCAGCTTCTTTTTTGTCAATAAAGTGAAAATGAATGTTTTCAATATTTTTTTCACAAAACTTATACACATCGATTGCTGTCATTATTTGTTCTTTGTCTGAAAGCTGTAGACTGGCTTTCCTTAAAATTCTTTTAATAGTTCCTCCTAGGCCATCACAAATTGACTTCCCATGACTTGTTGCAAAAAAAGAGTGTTGGGCCTTCAAATTAAAGTCTCTCAAGTGTTCAGTCAAATTTTTAAAACTGTTTCTGTTTTTGTACTGCCCAGCACAACCATCTGTAAAGTAGTGAACTGAGTCAATGTCAGTATGATGTAATGACAGCCACTTTGTAATTTCTTTTTGTACAAAGTTAACAAAACCAGTGTCATGTTCTTGGTCATCACTAATAAAACAGTGGTTGGAAACAAAAACATTGTTTTCCTCATTTCTTAGAAAAACTCCAACTGGGTGTAGAGTACAACCACCTCTATTCCAGTGGTAACTTTGGATCTCATTCTGTATAACAAAGGAATAATTTTCACTGAAATCCATCACAATAATTGCTGTTTTGGGTGGTGAGTCTTCTTTCAATCTTTTAAAGGCTGCTGATTGGGATTTTGCTATAAACGAGTGTGGGGTGAGCTTTTCCAATGACCTAACCAATAAAGAAATGTAGTCTTCAACACTGATAGACTGTTTGATCATTTCTGCCCTGTCTGTGTTAACCCACTGACTGATTACAATTTCTTCTTCTAAATCATAATCTTTACTTAGTTTTTCAGTTAAGCACTCTGTTAGCGCAGTATTTGCAGGACAGCTGTTGCAATGATGTAGCATGCAGTTTTGGTTTTCTGTGTTGCACACAAGCATCTTAATTAGGTCTTTATAAGATTCTTCAATTTTCACAGCATCCAGTAATAGTTTAACATTCTGGTGGATACTGCATACACATACAGTGTGTGTGCCTGCAGCACCAGCAAGGATACACCATTTAGGTCTCAAGAAACAAAATTTTGAAAATCCTACTTCTACCTCGGGATTCTCCCATTTGAAAGAATAATAGAGTTCTCTCAAGTTACACAAAATGAGTCTTTTTTGCATGTACACATTTTTTTGAACACTTACTTTGTCTTTTGTTCCAGGTAGCACTCTGGAACTTTCATCCTTTTCATAAAAATCTGTTACAAGTCTTACTGTATTTTCAGAAAGAGTTTTACCTTTTTTTGGACCAGGAGTTTCCAAAATACCCTTTTCAGATTTTAGTTTTCTAGCTTGTCGCACCATGTACTCACTTACATTAAATTCTTTCATCACTTTATTTCGAGTCCAAGAATCTGGAGCCAAGGTCAGAATCTGGATTTTTCTAGACCTCCCAACAGATGAAATCTTCTCTTTCATAAGAGAAATCATTACATCAAAATCCTTTGCTTTCTCAACCACACTTTTATCTTCTTCGTCATCATCAGAACTTGGTGCATCATATTTTAATGCTTTTGAAACCGCCTTTTTTGCAGTCTTTTCAATACTGCTAACCTTCCTTTTAAAATAAGACCCTTTACTTTGTTCTGACAAGCCATGAAGCTTTATCGGTGTTAAACCTAAATAATCAAGAGCAATGTTTGTTTGTACGAGGGATTCATTTCTGGATTCCAATGATTCTAATTCAACCATGACTTCATCATCTGTTTCACTTTCATTGACTTCAACTCTTAATTTTTCCTCACAAAAGTTACGGCATGTTGAGCAAAGTTTTTGTCCAGGTTTTATGCTAATATTTTTTGTCAGTAATTGTTTAGAAAGATCCAAGCCTACACTTCTCAACGATTTTTTGATGGGCTTTTTGTGTTTTTTAGTGGGTCTACACATGTTGTTTGATACTTTTCAAAAACATTTAAAAAGTAGTAGCTGTGGTGTGAACATATATTCTTAAATTCACACAGATTAATTCCAGATCGTAAGTGGATAAAATCTTTTTCTTCCTCACTCAATTCTGATACCAGTTGTAACTTTTTTGAAGGTGTGTAGGTTGTTTGGAAACAGTCAGATTTTTTAAATAACCCTACACTACAGGTTTGAATATCTGACATACTGATTTCACTTTTGGTCTGATTACTGTTCTGGTTACTTTTATAGGATATTGGAAAAGAATCTCTGTAAACTAAGCAACCGTACTTACTGAGAGTTCGAATAAGCTTAATAAAATACTATCCAAGCACTATTTAACACTGTAATAATTTTTTACTTCAAAACACAGGAATAACAATACAAAATCCAAGTGTACATTGTTACTCCAAGAAGACAAAAACTTATTTTCGGTGTCTAAGTCACTTGGCATTTTTTATTTTTAAAATATAATTAATATTATTTTAAAAATTAGATAACTATTAAACAGGTTAAAAAGCCAACATAATTTTTCTTTTATCTAATAGCCTATACAATTAAGAGTATTTTAAAACAAATTTGAGCTTTCTATCAGGTCTGAGACTTAGATATTGCAGTTTTTGTAAAACTAAACATCCGTTAGCTAAAAAAATAAAATAAAAAACTTATAAATTTTTTTTCATTTGGAAGAATTTAATATATCTTTATGGTAATTTTTTTTAACATTTAGATATAATATACAAACTTATTCCAAAATTTCATACTGATATCTTGAGTATTCTTTAATATACAAATTTTTTTAGTTGTGAGGACACGTTTAAGTTACAATTTCCGACTGCTGAAACAAAGCCAAATCTAAAAACTTTAAAAATTTATAAAAAAAAATTATAAGAGATAGAGCAAAAAAATTTTACAAGTTCTTTCAGGATGATAAAAGAAGTAATTGTACCAAGTTTCATCAAAATCTGACATGGTTGGTGTCAAGGCCTGGGTGACTTGACATGGAATGACCCCGCCCCGAGTTTCGACCACTGCATTTTCATACATTATCCAACGAAGTAAATACAAATTCCGTATTGTTCCTCTTCGAACATAGCAGCATTTCAATGTACTACGAAAATCCGACTGGCAAGACTGTTTGGGATATTTGTCAATATGACCAACTCTGCTTTCTGAATTTTTTCCTAACTGTGAGAAGAAATGGTTGCTAATAGGAACTTTTATGAATTGAGAATCACATGTAGTATTCTCTTCACCATAAGAATAATACGAATATAAACATTTTGCCATGTATTCTTTCGTGTTTGCTGCTATCTCATTTAAATCCTGTCTGCCTAATAAACTATGAAACTAGAGTGAGACAACAGCAAACGCGGAAGAATATACATACCATGTCATGTTTATATTTGTATTATTCTTATGCCTAATAGTGATACAGTCAGATATGAAGCACGGCAATTGACTAGATTTTTAAATTTAAGATGACTCTAATTTCTGAGCATAATGTAATGTACTAAAGAGGCGTCTGCAAAGATTTTCAAACGGAAAAAATTTTCGCTAAATTCTCGTTCAGAACATCTATCATACGCAGTCTATTATTTGGTTCTTGTTGATCATTATCAAAGAAAGCAGCAGTGTAAGTAACAACAAATAGCAGTCTCTTGCCATTGTTTCGCTAATGAGACAATTCCTTTTTTTTTTTTTTTTAACAGCGGTAGCGTGCACAAAAGCAAGCCATGCCGCGAGTGGCGACAGGCCGTAAACCCTCATTTTCAGAATGCGACAAACAATGCATGACACAGTACAGTAATGCATTTTCAGTTTTGAGTGACGGAAACACCTATAACAAAGAGAACTGCACTTGTCAGATCAAAGAAAAATAAGCAATCAATTCAAACCAGACGAAGCACGTGAAAAAGGAAGGGTACCCATATAAATACGGACGGAGCGCCTGACGCGTAACAACGGCTACCTGGTAAAGCTTAACTGCTAAGCTTACGACTCAAACCAAACTACTGTAGCTGTATAGTCATTCATTCGACCTAAATTATGTATCATATTATAGTGGACCAACTTTGTTTTGATTTGGAGGTGTGGCCTAAAACTTTTCTCTCACCTTGAATTTCGAGTCTCAGATTTCAGGTGCGGCTTAGATTCGGGAAAATTTTTTTTCCTCGATTTCGAGTCTCATTTTTCAGGTGCGGCTTAGATTCGAGTGCGGCTTAAATTCGAGTAAATACGGTAATCCAAATTCCAGGTCAGGGGATGGTGGCAGGTCCCTGCACCCTCTTTCTCTATTTACCTATGGTTGTGCACCATTTTAACAGTTTTATGTTTCATTTCATAGGCTGCTGTAAGATGTGACATGACCATTAGCCTTAACTTTAATGTTACTAATTGTTCAATGAGGTCCATAAAGACATATACTGGTGCACAAAACTGAAGGACATAAATAATGTTTGCATATTGTGTCACTGATACGTAACATAGCTCAATGAAACTTGGACCATACATAGAAAGAACTGCTGCACTGTAGTAGAGAAGGTAACTGAAGGACATACACAATGAGACAAACAGAAATGACATGTTTACTCAAAGACAACAATTACACTGAAGTAACCATGATTTATGAAGGTCCACTGACATTACAAAAGGCAGGACATGGTTTTTAAAAGGGGCTGTGATCATCACAGATGTCACTCCGTGCTCTGCAATGTGCTCCCATGCTGACTACGAGCTTGGTAAGGAGTTCTTGTGGAAGGGTGCCCCTATCCTTCACCAGTGCAGTTGTGAAAGCTGCTGGATGGTTGTTGGTGCATGTGAGTGTGCTACAATACATGTGAGTGTGCTACAATACATCTCCCCAATGTGTACCACACATGCTAGATGGGATTTAAGTCAGGATAATGAGCAACCCAGTCCATTCACTACATATCCTCTTGTTCCAAGAGCTCCTCCACTTGCACACTTTGATGCAGTCATGCATTGCCATCCACAAAAATTAAATCAGACCTGAAAGCACTCCTGAAAAGATGCACATGGGGAAGGAGCACAATAATGCTGACTGGTAAGTTTACTGTGTTCAAAGACTTAGATGTCAGTACAGCCATGCAACATTATACCTCCCCACACCTTAACATGTGGACTAGCAAAACAATCATGTTTGACAATGTTCCTGGGTGCATTATGTGTTCCCACCTCTCACCATGAGAGATTACCAGTCTTGCACACAATTTATGGAGCCAGAGTTGTGTGCTAAACTGTGGCTAATGTTTACAGTTGCTGCAGTGTCATTCAGTGTCCCTCAGCAGTTTTTCATTCTGACAGCTTCAACAGCTACAGTGTTTTCTCTTAGTCACAATATGATATGCATGACCCAGATGAGAAGCATCAGCCATGAACATCACAACATTTCCAAGGTTCTACTTGCTGCATGCCTGACCATTTTGGATCTCTCTCTCCCTCTCCCTCTCCCCCTCTCTCTTTTGTAATGATTTTTAATATGTTTTATACCTTCTCCATGCAGAACTCAAATAACAGCATGCTGTTTGTCATTGGTGCTACCTTTACAGTGTTCCTACACTGTTCTTTTGTGCACTTGGATGATACTGACTTCTAGCACTCATGAAACACACTTATCAACTTATAAGTTACTGTTGTACTGTTGCCATTTTTATTGTTTTTTGTTAGTTATTTGTATTCATTTGAATCATGTCCTCAGATAGATCAGAAATTTTAAACTGAAAGTGGTTTTTTCTTAGTGAGTTTTCACTGTCGTCACACTGTTTCCTTTATTTGGTGGCTCCTATATGATTGCATTTTTACCTGTCCTGTTTAACTATAAGTCAACTAGCTTATTGATCAATCACTCACTTGGCAACTTGTTTCAGGTGTCAAACAAGGCTTGAAGAGGTCAAATTGTTAAATAGAGGCAGAAGGAAAAAAATTCATATAGTTAATGAAAAATGGATTAAAGACTGTGTGGACCAACGTCGTCAGATGGATGAAAGAAACTACTGATCATGTATTGTGTGTGTTTTAAACAGTATTCATTAAATAAACTGTTACAGTCTTTGTATACCAGTTTATATTAAAGAGTTAAAATTACCATTTTTTCCATTTCTATCCATGCACTACGTTGTTATCAGATTTCCTTATACCTATTTTCAAGAGAAAGCAGGGCAATGCACATGTTAGGAGAGCTGAGGAAAACCCTAGTAGAGAGATTGTGTGTGGTATTTTTTATAGAGGTTATAACAGCACTTACCTAATTCATGTTGAAATTCCAGAACTAAATCCATTTTATTTTTCTTAGCCATTACTGTAATAGATTTTGATTTCAACTATTAGAGCTCTGTTTTTCATCACACGAGTTCAAATATTGTAAAGTCTCAATACCATTTGTAAATACCCATCTCTTGATTTCCAAACAGAACTAATGTAATTAGTTCAAAAATTTTACATACTCAAATGCATCTTTCTGCTCATGGCCTAAGTCTTTCCATATTAAATTTTGTTCGAGCCAGTGTTAATTTTAAAAAATCGCTTAGTTATGTTGTTTTCTTTATAGATGAAGTATTTGTCCTAAATCTTATGTACTACTATTTTTGGGGGGCAGGGGTCTTCGCTGTTGCACATACTCATTCACACTGCAGGTGGTCGCTCATGTCAGCACCAATGATGTGTGTCGCTATGGATCGGAGGAAATCCTCTCTGGCTTCCGGCGGCTATCTGATTTGGTAAAGACTGCCAGCCTTGCTAGCAGGTTGAAAGCAGAGCTCACCATCTGCAGCATCTTCGACAGGACTGACTGCGGACCTTTGGTACAGAGCCGAGTGGAGGGTCTGAATCAGAGGCTGAGACGGTTCTGCGACCATGTGGGCTGCAGATTCCTCGACTTGCGCCATAGGGTGGTGGGGTTTCGGGTTCTGCTGGATAGGTCAGGAGTCCACTACATGCAGCAAGCAGCTACATGGGTAGCAGGGGTTGTGTGGCGTGGGCTGGGCGGTTTTTTAGGTTAGATGGCCTCGGGCAAGTACAGAAAGGGCAACAGCCTCAAAGGGTGCAGGGCAAAGCCAGGACATGTGGGGACCAAGCAGCAATCGGTATTGTAATTGTAAACTGTCGAAGCTGCATTGGTAAAGTACCGGAACTTCAAGCGCTGGTAGAAAGCACCGAAGCTGGAATCATTATAGGTACAGAAAGCTGGCTGAAGCCAGAGATAAATTCTGCCGAAATTTTTACAAAGGCACAGACGGTGTTTAGAAAGGATAGATTGCATGCAACCGGTGGTGGCGTGTTTGTCGCTGTTAGTAGTAGTTTATCCTGTAGTGAAGTAGAAGTGCATAGATCCTGTGAATTATTATGGGTGGAGGTTACACTCAACAACCGAGCTAGGTTAATAGTTGGCTCCTTTTACCGACCTCCCGACTCAGCAGCATTAGTGGCAGAACAACTGAGAGAAAATTTGGAATACATTTCACATAAATTTTCTCAGTATGTTATAGTCTTAGGTGGAGATTTCAATTTACCAGATATAGACTGGGACACTCAGATGTTTAGGACGGGTGGAAGGGACAGAGCATTGCGTGACATTATACTGAGTGCACTATCCGAAAATTACCCCGAGCAATTAAACAGAGAACTGACTCTTGAACCTACTGATAACAAACAGACCCGAACTTTTTGACTCTGTAAGTGCAGATTCGTCACCGTGTTCTAGGGGTAACGTCTTTGATTCGGTCCCGGGTTCGATCCCCGCCACTGCCTAAATTTTTATAAATAATCAGCATTGGCGGCCGAAGACTTCCGGCATAAGAAGTCAGCCTCATTCTGCCAACGGCCTTGTCAAAGAGGGCGGAGGAGCGGATAGAGGTTCAGGGCACTCTCTTGTCCTAGGGGTGGGAAATTGCCCCTAAAGGCAGAAGAATCAGATATGATCAATGACATGAGGATGCAGAATGGAAACCACTGCATTAAAGACACGTAACGTGTATCCACAGGACATGTGGCCTGTTATTGAAGAAGTGTCATGATGATCTCTCCATTGGCAAAAGATTCCGGAATAGTCCCCCATTCGGATCTCCGGGAGGGGACTGCCAAGGGGGAGGTTACCATGAGAAAAAGATTGAATAATCTACGAAAGGATAACGTTCTACGAGTCGGGGCGTGGAATGTCAGAAGCTTGAACGTGGTACGGAAACTAGAAAATCTGAAAAGGGAAATGCAAAGGCTCAATCTAGATATAGTAGGGGTCAGTGAAGTGAAGTGGAAGGAAGACAAGGATATCTGGTCAGATGAGTATCGAGTAATATCAACAGCAGCAGAAAATGGTATAACAGGTGTAGGATTCGTTATGAATAGGAAGGTAGGGCAGAGGGTGTGTTACTGTGAACAGTTCAGTGACCGGGTTGTTCTAATCAGAATCGACAGCAGACCAACACCGACAACGATAGTTCAGGTATACATGCCGACGTTGCAAGCTGAAGATGAACAGATAGAGAAAGTGTATGAGAATATTGAAAGGGTAATGCAGTATGTAAAGGGGGACGAAAATCTAATAGTCATGGGCGACTGGAATGCAGTTGTAGGGGAAGGAATAGAAGAAAAGGTTACAGGAGAATATGGGCTTGGGACAAGGAATGAAAGAGGAGAAAGACTAATTGAGTTCTGTAACAAGTTTCAGCTAGTAATAGTGAATACCCTGTTCAAGAATCACAAGAGGAGGAGGTATACTTGGAAAAGGCCGGGCGATACGGGAAGATTTCAATTAGATTACATCATGGTCAGACAGAGATTCCGAAATCAGATACTGGATTGTAAGGCATACCCAGGAGCAGATATGGACTCAGATCACAATATAGTAGTGATGAAGAGTAGGCTGAAGTTCAAGACATTAGCCAGGAAGAATCAATACGCAAAGAAGTGGGATATGGAAGTACTAAGGAATAACGAGATACATTTGAAGTTCTCTAACGCTATAGATACAGCAATAAGGAATAGCGCAGTAGGCAGTACAGTTAAAAAGGAATGGACATCTCTAAAAAGGACCATCACAGAAGTTGGGAAGGAAAACATAGGTACAAAGAAGGTAGCTGCGAAGAAACCATGGGTAACAGAAGAAATACTTCAGTTGATTGATGAAAGGAGGAAGTACAAACATGTTCCGGGAAAATCAGGAATACAGAAATATAAGTCGCTGAGGAATGAAATAAATAGGAAGTGCAGGGAAGCTAAGACGAAATGGCTGCAGGAAAAACATGAAGACATCGAAAAAGATATGATTGTCGGAAGGACAGACTCAGCATACAGAAAAGTCAAAACAACCTTTGGTGACATTAAAAGCAACGGTGGTAACATTAAGAGTGCAATGGGAATTCCACTGTTAAATGCAGAGGAGAGAGCAGATAGGTGGAAAGAATACATTGAAAGCCTCTTTGAGGGTGAAGATTTGTCTGATGTGATAGAAGAAGAAACAGGAGTCGATTTAGAAGAGATAGGGGATCCAGTATTAGAATTGTAATTTAAAAAAGCTTTGGAGGACTTACGGTCAAATAAGGCAGAAGGGATAGATAACATTCCATCAGAATTTCTAACATCATTGGGGGAAGTGGCAACAAAATGACTATTCACATAGGTGTGTAGAATATATGAGTCTGGCGATATACCATATGACTTTCGGAAAAGCATCATCCACACAATTCCGAAGACGGCAAGAGCTGACAAGTGCGAGAATTATCGCACAATCAGCTTAACAGGTCATGCATCGAAGCTGCTTACAAGAATAATATACAGAAGAATGGAAAAGAAAATTGAGAATGCGCTAGGTGACGATCAGTTTGGCTTTAGGAAAAGTAAATGGACGAGAGAGGCAATTCTGACATTACGGCTAATAATGGAAGCAAGGCTAAAGAAAAATCAAGACACTTTCATAGGATTTGTCGACCTGGAAAAAGCGTTCGACAATATAAAATGGTGCAAGCTGTTCGAGGTTCTGAAAAAAGTAGGGGTAAGCTATAGGGAGGGAATAATAAGAGTGGACGATCAAGAACGAAGTGCTCGTATTAAGAAGGATGTAAGACAAGGCTGTAGCCTTCTGCCCCTACTCTTCAATCTGTACATCGATGAAGCAATGATGGAAATAAAAGAAAGGTTCAGGAGTGGAATTAAAATACAAGGTGAAAGGATATCAATGATACGATTTGATGATGGCATTGCTATCCTGAGTGAAAGTGTAGAAGAATTAAATGATCTGCTGAACGGAATTAACAGTCTAATGAGTACACAGTATGGTTTGAGAGTAAATTGGAGAAAGATGAAGGCAATGAGAAGTAGTAGAAATGAGAACAGCGAGAAACTTAACATCAGGATTGATGGTCACGAAGTCAATGCAGTTAAGGAATTCTGCTACCTAGGCAGTAAAATAACCAATGACGGACAGAGCAAGGAGGACATCAAAAGCAGACTCGCTATGGCAAAAAAGGTATTTCTGGCCAAGAGAAGTCTACTAATATCAAATACCGGCCTTAATTTGAGGAAGAAATTTCTGAGGATGTATGTCTGGAGTACAGCATTGTATGGTAGTGAAACATGGACTGTGGGAAAACCGGAACAGAAGAGAATCGAAGCATTTGAGATGTGGTGCTATAGACGAATATTGAAAATTGGGTGGACTGATAAGGTAAGGAATGAGGAGGTTCTATGCAGAATCGGAGAGGAAAGGAATATGTGGAAAACACTGATAAGGAGAAGGGACAGGATGATAGGACATCTGCTAAGACATGAGGGAATGACTTCCATGGTACGAGAGGGAGCTGTAGAGGGCAAAAACTGTAGAGGAAGACAGAGATTGGAATACGTCAAGCAAATAATTGAGGACGTAGGTTGCAAGTGCTACTCTGAGATGAAGAGGTTAGCACAGGAAAGGAATTCGTGGCGGGCGGCAGTGCAGAACAGGGAATCAGTGATGATAAGGCCGTTGCAGCATCCCTGAATATGGAAGTTAATAGGAATATAAAAAAGGGGAGGAAGGTTTATCTGTTTAGCAAGAGTAATAGAAGGCAGATTTCTGACTATGTAACAGATCAAAATAAAAATTTCTTTTCCGACACTGACAATGTTGAGTGTTTATGGAAAAAGTTCAAGGCAATCGTAAAATGCATTTTAGACAGCTACGTGCCGAGTAAAACTGTGAGGGATGGGAAAAACCCACCGTGGTTCAACAACAAAGTTAGGAAACTACTGCAAAAGCAAAGAGAGCTTCGCTCCAAGTTTAAACGCAGCCAAGACTCTCAAACAAACAGAAGCTAAATGATGTCAAAGTTAGCGTAAGGAGGGCTATGCGTGAAGCGTTCAGTGAATTCGAAAGTAAAATTCTATGTACATCTACATCTACATTTATACTCCGCAAGCCACCCAACGGTGTGTGGCGGAGGGCACTGACTTGACAGAAAATCCTAGGAAGTTCTGGTCTTACGTTAAATCAGTAAGTGGCTCGAAACAGCATATCCAGACACTCCGGGATGATGATGGCATTGAAACAGAGGATGACATGCGTAAAGCTGAAATACTAAACACCTTTTTCCAAAGCTGTTTCACAGAGGAAGACCACACTGCAGTTCCTTCTCTAAATCCTCGCACAAACAAAACAATGGCTGACATCGAAATAAGTGTCCAAGGAATAGAAAAGCAGCTGAAATCACTCAACAGAGGAAAGTCCACTGGATCTGACGGGATACCAATTCGATTCTACACAGAGTACGTGAAAGAACTTGCCCCCCTTCTAACAGCCGTGTACCGCAAGTCTCTAGAGGAACGAAAGGTTCCAAATGATTGGAAAAGAGCACAGGTAGTCCCAGTCTTCAAGAAGGGTCGTCGAGCAGATGCGCAAAACTATAGACCTATATCTCTGACGTCGATCTGTTGTAGAATTTTAGAACATGTTTTTTGCTCGCGTATCATGTCGTTTTTGGAAACCCAGAATCTACTATGTAGGAATCAACTTGGATTCTGGAAACAACGATCGTGTGAGACCCAACTCGCTTTATTTGTTCATGAGACCCAGAAAATATTAGATACAGGCTCCCAGGTAGATGCTATTTTCCTTGACTTCCAGAAGGCGTTCGATACAGTTCCGCAGTGTCGCCTGATAAACAAAGTAAGAGCCTACGGAATATCAGACAAGCTGTGTGGCTGGATTGAAGAGTTTTTAGCAAACAGAACACAGCATGTTGTTATCAATGGAGAGGTGTCTACAGACGTTAAGGTAACCTCTGGTGTGCCACAGGAGAGTGTTATGGGACCATTGCTTTTCACAATATATATAAATGACCTAGAAGATAGTGTCAGAAGTTCCATGTGGCTTTTTGCGGATGATGCTGTAGTATACAGAGGAGTTGCAGCATTAGAAAATTGTAGTGAAATGCAGGAAGATCTGCAGCGGATAGGCACTTGGTGCAGGGAGTGGCAACTGACCCTTAACATAGATAAATGTAATGTATTGCAAATACATAGAAAGAAGGATCCTTTATTGTATGATTATATGATAGCGAACAAACACTGGTAGCAGTTACTTCTGTAAAATATCTGGGAGTATGCGTGCGGAACGATTTGAAGTGGAATGATCACATAAAATTAATTGTTGGTAAGGTGGGTACCAGGTTGAGATTCATTGGGAGAGTCCTTAGAAAATGTAGTCTATCAACAAAGGAGGTGGCTTACAAAACACTCGTTCGACCTATACGTTAGTATTGCTCATCAGTGTGGGATCCGTACCAGATCGGGTTGACGAAGGAGATAGAGAAGATCCAAAGAAGAGTGGCGTGTTCCGTCACAGGGTTATTTGGTAACTGTGATAGTGTTACAGAGATGTTTAGCAAACTCAAGTGGCAGACTCTGCAAGAGAGGCCCTCTGCGTAGCGAGCGCGCATGGGTGCTTTCAGACAGTCATTCTTCCCGCGAACCATACGCGACTGGAACAGAAAAGGGAGGTAATGACAGTGACACGTAAAGTGCCCTCTGCCACACACCGTTGTGTGGCTTGCAGAGTATAAATGTAGATGTAGATGTAGATTTTTGTCCTGAGATCAAACTGCAGATTCCTTTAAGTAATAAACAGTATTTTATTAATTATTGGTATATACGCTGTTCAAATACTGAGGTTTTTACAGACTGACTGTCTGATTCCTACTCTTCTTCCTCCTCCTCGAAACACCACCACTAATATTTTTATTGCTACTGCCACATTGGGTAAATAGACAGCCAAAAACTACAGGTGGACAAAATAAAGCAGGCTCAGCTAATATTTGTAAGACTGACTGAAGAACAGGTAAACAGTCCGAACAATTACACAAATAGGAATGCTGTTGCACTCGAATTAAGGCACCCAGACAAACTTTTATGTATTGAGCTCTGCTGGTAGTTTCTGAGTGAAGTGTAATCAGAATTTTTAGAACCTCAATTTCTCATTTACTCAGTTGAGATCTGGTTCAGCTTGTATTTAAAGTAACAGAACATGTACCATTATGCATCAGAATATCCCTATAAATACTGTTTTGGTATATGGAGCACAATGCCTAGGGTCCCCATCATAATGTGAGTTTTTCTCCAAACTTTTAATACTAACTACTATGTCCAGAAACAGTTTAACACACATGTGGATCTACTCACAGAAGATGAATGACTATATGTTTATTTTCGGCAACATGGAGCAACAAGTGCACATTGTCTTGACAAACTTGTCATGAGTACTTGAGGTGTTCAATGAGGCGAGGACAATCTACTTTCTTCCCAGGACTGATTTTAAGCTGCACACACAAACATGTGATGTGCAGTAGGTAGGATTTTACCATCCCACACTCATATCTAGAATATCGTGTGTTCAAGACAGTAGCAGGCTGAGTGGTTCTAGAATTTATACAGAAATTCTCGAATCAGCACATATCCCGCCCTCAGATCGAACACATGATATTTTATACATAATCATTATTCAAGTAATATCACTAATAATAACATTTCATCAGTATACATTTTTTTACATATGTTTACATACATATATCTCATTTCCATAACAATTCTCTGTCCTCTCTGGAACAATCTTTCACTTGTTGTTTCTCTATTCTTTCCTTATTTTACTTTGTTACTAAGACATGAGCATTTACTCATGGTTTTAGTCAGCTTTACTAATATTTAGGAATTGTGTGGACGCTTTTGCTTTTCTTTATTTCCTTTTTCAATAGAATACTTCAGGTGTTTATGACATAGAGTAATATATTTTCTATTCTTATCTTTTTGTGCTACCTTTCTCATAATATGTACAATTTTCATTAGTTGTAGCTTGGATGAACTCTGGGTGACAGGAAAGTGTTCTTTTGACACTCATTTACTTCCATGAAACATAATAATGCTAGTTGTTCATAGAATTTGCACTTTCCAGAATAATTCCTATAAAATTTGTGACTGTTGTCTTGATATTGTCCCCTTCTCCTACAATCAGCACCTGTTCCTTGATTGTGGGTTGATCTCATGAGAGCACTTCCTCTTTCTATTCTGGTAGGTATGCCTCTTACAAAACATCTCTATTTTGTAGGGCACAGATCGTCCTATCTCCACGTAGGTGCGTCTCCCCTGTATACTTAGTGAATGCCGGCCGAGTATGCCCCCCTTATCCTTTCTGAGTAGGCCTCATGGTTCATTACCCTAATATACATTTCTATGTATACCATAATTAAGTATCTTCTGGTAAAGCTATAAATCTATTTTAAACTTTGCATTCATTCTTTAATATATCATTCACTCCCTAGAGTCCTCCTCTACTTATCAACTTCTATTCTTTCAATATATATTATGTCTATACAGGGTGTTACAAAAAGGTACGGCCAAACTTTCAGGAAACATTCCTCACACACAAATAAAGAAAAGATGTTATGTGGACATGTGTCCAGAAACACTTAATTTCCATGTTAGAGCTCATTTTAGTTTCGTCAGTATGTACTGTACTTCCTCGATTCACTGCCAGTTGGCCCAATTGAAGGAAGGTAATGTTGACTTCGGTGCTTGTGTTAACATGCAACTCATTACTCTACAGTACTAGCATCAAGCACATCATTACGTAGAATCAACAGGTTAGTGTTCAACACGAACGTGGTTTTGCAGACAGTGCAATGTTTACAAATGCGGAGTTGGCATATGCCCATTTGATGTATGGATTAGCACAGGGCAATAGCTGTGGCACGGTACGTTTGTATCGAGACAGATTTCCAAAACAAAGGTGTCCTGACAGGAAGACGTTTGAAGCAATTGATCGGTGTCTTAGGGAGCATGGAATATTCCAGCCTATGACTCGCAACTGGGGAAGACCTAGAACGACGAGGACACCTGCAATGGATGAGGCAATTCTTCGTGCAGTTGACGATAACCCTAATGTCAGCGTCAGAGAAGTTGCTGCTGTACAAGGTAACGTTGACCACATCACTGTATGGAGTGTGTTACGGCAGAACCAGTTGTTTCCGTACCATGTACAGAGTGTGCAGGCATTATCAGCAGCTGATTGGCCTCCACGGGTACACCTCTGTGAATGGTTCATCCAACAATGTGTCAATCCTCATTTCAGTGCAAATGTTCTCTTTACGGATGAGGCTTCATTCCAACGTGATCAAAGTGTAAATTTTCACAATCAACATGTGTGGGCTGACGAGAATCCGCACGCAATTGTGCAATCACGTCATCAACACAGATTTTCTGTGAATGTTTGGGCAGGCATTGTTGGTGATGTCTTGATTGGGCCCCATGTTCTTCCATACGCTCAATGGGGCACGTTATCATGATTTCATACGGGATACTCTACCTGTGCTGCTAGAACATCTGCCTTTACAAGTACGACACAACATGTGGTTCATGCACAGTGGAGCTCCTGCACATTTCAGTCGAAGTGTTCATACGCTTCTCAACAACAGATTCGGTGACCGATGGATTGGTAGAGGCGGACCTATTCCATGGCCTCTATGCTTTCCTGACCTCAACCCTCTTGACTTTCGTTTATGGGGGCATTTGAAAGCTCTTGTCTACGCAACCCCGGTACCAAACGTAGAGACTCTTCGTGCTCGTATTGTGGGCGGCTGTGATGCAATACACCATTCTCCAGGGCTGCATCAGCGCATCAGGGATTCCATGCGATGGAGGGTGGATGCATGTATCCTCACTAACGGAGGACATTTTGAACATTTCCTGTAACAAAGTGTTTGAAGTCACGCTGGTACATTCTGTTGCTGTGTGTTTCCATTCCATGATTAATGTGATTTGAAGAGAAGTAATAAAACGAGCTCTAACATGGAAAGTAAGCATTTCCGGATTCATGTCCACATAACATATTTTCTTTCTTTGTGTGTGAGGAATGTTTCCTGAAAGTTTGGCCGTACCTTTTTGTAACACCCTGTATACACTACTTATGTTCCACTATCCTTCAGTTCATTAGAGTTTTTATTGCACTGACATTGTTCACGTCTTTTTCTTATTTATCCATTACTCACTACTATTTTATAGTTGTTTTTTACATATGGGCCCCTCTCCTTATGTATATTTGATGTAGAACCGTCATAACTCCCTGTATATGTGCGCGTAATTCCCTATGTACACATCTTTTCCCCTACAACACCTGGCGGTTCTCACATCGTGACAGGCTTTATCTTATATAATTTAATGTTTGCGTAGATGTGTATATTTGTGTATATGTGGATATGTGTCCATGTAGTCTGATTCTTCGGCCTTCTTATCTAAAGATAAGATGTAGGTTATTAGTAACCACGGAAATAAGGAAGAACTTAAGCGATAGAAGTTTATGAATATTGAAAGAGGGAAAAGATAGACAGGTCCTCAAGATGAGAAGTAAGATAGGAAAAAACAAATGTGTTTGCTAGGATCGAAGAAGGGAAAGAAGATAGCCCCAAAGACAGGAAACCCTTCCCACCCCCCTTCGCCCAGATCCCTACCTCTCAGGTACTTGAGTGAGACGCCAGAGGAGGTTTGGTGTTAAATCGTCTCCTACAGAATGGACTTGTCCCACCTTCACCCTTTGAGGTTCCCAAAGAAAATCCTAGCAACCCTATGGAAACAGCAAATGAAGAAGAATTAGGCACACTTGTTTGTGAGGGTTGTTTGAAAGGTGTGATGTGTGTTTTGTGTTTGTCATGATTTATCTTTTCTTGTAAATCAAGCTTTTAGCTACAATACCCACCCCTTTCAAAATTTGTACAAATCCTCCCATCTATATCACATCCCAAAAAGGTATAAAATACCCGATACAAAATAAAAAAGCTATACACTTTGGTATAACAACTGTTCAATTAGTCACATCATATAACATTTTCTGCAAATACATTAACTTTATTCAGTTTATTTCGTCTAGATATCACTTTTTTTCTGTGATTCTCTTAAGTTGGTCTCTATTTTATGGTCATATTCAGTTTTTTAAGCAATAAGATTATAGGATAGTTTTAGATTTTAAAGGATTTCGGTGCAGAAAAACTATTTTGGAAGAAACACTGAAAACAACTCGGGGTCCGATGGTCGTCACTCCGCCCATTAACTCAGAATGTTAACATCCCTGGGGGGTAGGAGGCTCCACACGGATCCCATGGATCTGATATTAACTTTTCTTCTGCACTGGCAGACCAGTAATTTTCTTTAAATTTCTTTTGAAAGTCTTCCCAAGAGGAAAAATTCTCAATATTTACTGGTTCCCATTCTGAGGCTTCCCCTAGAAGGTACCCCACAGCAAATTCAATCTTTTTGGAATCTTCTCAATTTTTTGGTAATGCTTGGTTAAACCTTTTTAAGAAACGGGTCGGATGTACATCTCCATCCAGCTTAAATTTAGGGAATTGTCCAGATAACCCTGAATTAGCTCCCCATTGTAAATAAGTCACAGCTTCACTACTTAATACAACGTTATGTGAAGATATCCTTTTTTCTACTTGACCTTGGTTAAGCTTAATCTCTTTCCACAGGTCGTCCATACTCTTCCTGGTATCATTAAGTTCAGAAGAAGGAATAGGTGATACATTCCAGTATGTAATTCTCTCGGTAACTTTTTGATCTATAATTTCTCCAGATTGTTCCTCCAAACTGATTACATTTATAATATCAGAGTTTGCTATTTTCTTTTTGAAATTTCTTTCTGCATTATCTACCCTTGTATGGACACCTGTAATTTGCGTTTGAATGATTGGTATTAACTCATTCTGCTTATCTGCACTCTCTTGCAAAGTATACAACCCATGCCTGACATCATTACACTTAATACTGTACACTTTTTCAAAGGGTACTAACTTTTCAATAAGTTCAAATTGCACACTATTACATATGTTCTTGATGTTAAGTTCTAACCTTTTCAACAAATCTTGAAAGATATCATTCTGTTTCTGAGTGAGGTCAGTAAACATATCATTTATATGAGTAGTCAAAGAGTTTGTCAACTCATTTACAGATCTATTTTTAAATTCTCTACTTTAGTACTTATAGTGTCAAACTCAGCCTTCAAAAGTGCCCATGCCTTCGCACAGATTACTAAATTCTTCACTTTGAGAGTTGACCTTGGCACTTAAAAAACCCAAATTTGTCATTTGAATATTTAATTGAGAATTTACTAAGCCTAGTTCTTTACTTAGAGTCTCACTCTGAGCATTTAATTGCAGGCTCTGAGCTTTAACTAAATTTATCAACTCAGCCCAGTAAGGCACTTGTTTGCTAATTTTCATGGCATAGCCAGTTCTTGAGTGTTCTCAGCCTGTTGTATATTTTCCATACGCTTGTATGCTTTAGCTCTTGTAAGCATTTAAAACTAACTTTAAATATGATAACTACACAAATAAAGCTAACTCATCAGTATTTTGTACCACTTTGTGCTAAAGTAATGAAGTTTTGTTTCACACTCACCTGGTGTAGAATTCTCATAGCGCAGGTGAGTGGATGTGGAGGTAGGTCAGCATCAGTGAACAGCAGCTGGTGCCAGCGGTGTCGGATGTACGTTGGTTTCCACATCTGCATCCCCACTGGATCTTCTTGGTTGAAGCATTCTATGCGTATTTCTTCTTAGGCAAATATGTCAAAATCTTCTTTGCTGTTTTATCATTGTGAATTTTTCATGTCTTCATAATTTTTCATTCAAATTTTTCTCCATTAGATACTTGAACATATTCCATTGTCACAGAGTAAATTCCTTGCCGTATTATGTTTGGTTGCTATGTTGTTGTTGTTGTGGTCCTCAGTCCTGAGACTGGTTTGATGCAGCTCTCCATGCTACCCTATCCTGTGCAAGCTTCTTCATCTCCCAGTACTTACTGCAACCTACATCCTTCTGAATATGCTTAGTGTATTCATCTCTTGGTCTCCCTCTACAATTTTTACCCTCCACGCTGCCCTCCAATGCTATATTTGTGAGCCCTTGATGCCTCAGAACATGTCCTACTAACCGGTCCCTTCTTTTTGTCAAGTTGTGCCACAAACTCCTTCTCTCCCCAATTCTATTCAATACTTCATCATTAGTTATGTGATCTACCCATCTAATCTTCAGCATTCTTCTGTAGCACCACATTTCGAAAGCTTCTATTCTCTTCTTGTCCAAACAATTTATCGTCCATGTTTCACTTCCATACATGGCTACACTCCATACAAATACTTTCAGAAACGACTTCCTGACACTTAAATCTATACTCTATGTTACCAAATTTCTCTTCTTCAGAAACGCTTTCCTTGCCATTGCCAGTCTACATTTTATATCTTCTCCACTTCGATCATCATCAGTTATTTTGCTCCCCAAATAGCAAAACTCCTTTACTACTTTAAGTGTCTCATTTCCTAGTCTAATTCTCTCAGCATCACCTGTTGCTATGGCAACACAAACAGCTTCTTTCCTTTTTTTTTTTTTTCCACACAGGTCGCTATGTTCTAACATTCTGCCAACTTAAAGTGTGGAAGTAGGACATACAATCTTTCCTTTTCGTCAGTTAACAATGTATTTGACTTTCATGCACAATATAATTCACACTTTCAACATACATATTTAACTTTCTTTAAGTACCTCGTACTGTCGAACATTAGAAACAAAATGAATTACTGTTAACAGAAAGTTGGCTTGACTACCATGACTTTCTTAAAATGAATCCGAAAATATGTCTTGCCTCTACCAAGACTGAGTCAAGATTCTACAAGAGTGTTTTTTCAACTGTTCTTGTTTCACATAACAATAGACAATGACACAATAAGCACAGAGCAGCATGTAAACTCCTTGGTTCTTCCATATACACTCACTAACACATCTATGGATTGCCCAACAGGTGCTTGTCGGTGCCGTTCGACCGCTGCGTCTACTTTCTTCCTGCGACTGATTTTAACCTGCACACCCATACGTGTTATGCGCAGTAGGTAGGATTTTACCATCCCACACTCGTATCTAGAATATCGTGTGTTCGAGACAGTATAAGGCTCTGTGGTTCTAGAATTTACACAGAAATTCTTGAATCACTACACATTGTGAATTTCCAGCCACCTCTCTTCCTGTGATTTTTACCTGTGGAACAAATTGAAGAGTCAGGTGTACTCAAATAATCCTCACACACTGTAAGAGTAACAGCAAAACACTGAAAATGCTTTTGCTGCTGTCCCTCAGGCAGAGCTGCTATGCATGTCTCACAGTTTGGTAAATTGAGCACAGCACTGCACTGATGTCAATGGTGGCCATTTCCAGTACCTTCTGTGATGCTTATTAACATGGTCCACTCACACATCAGTTACTGTAAATATTTTTCAGGTTGGTTTTATTTTGCCCATCCTCTCCTTACAAACTGAAGTGAAGCCTGGAAATTATGAACAGCATCTGCAAAGCAACAATATTCTGACAATTGAGGATTCCATGCTAAGGAAAGTTATTGTTTCAAACTGCAAAGTAGATGTACAACCAGGAATTATGACATATAAATTAAAAAAACTTCATAACATGCACAAAGGAATTGTTGTAGATGATAATAATAATAATAATAATAATAATAATATACAACTACAGAAATCTGTAATTATTGATACATGTTCAATTACCCAAAAGTTCCTTGTAACATATACCGTACAGTTAAAAGGAAGTGACACTTGATCAAGGTCCGCGTCACTTTCCATTTTTAACAAGACATAATGTCTGAGAAAGAAAAATAATAATAATAATAATAATAATAATATTTTGTAAACAACGTGAGCACAATTGTGACACTGCAGAGCACTACCACTATAAACGACCTTTACACGTTAAGTGATGTAACCTTGCATGTGTGTGCATCATGATATATTGTGTATTTTCAAAGGCTGAGTGCCACTAAAAATGAATTTTGTGCTGTATCATCTGTTGAATCCTTATTTGTGCTTTATACATTGTTAGCAGTAGCATCCTCATTTTAAAAAAAATCGTTCATCCCAAACTACAGTGTTTATATGCCTAAATAAATGTATACTTTTGAGGATTTTCAGTGTTTGTGATTTATGTTTACTGTAGCATATATTATAACCAACATATTGTGTTACATTTAGTTTTTCCATTCAACGGGAGTGAATACTGTCTGCATTTTATCATAAATGAATGATATTTTCAAGTCTGTTAGTGACCATAATCTCAAAAAACTTTCCAACAAATCAGTAACTTTTAACCCAGAATTTGCTGTTGTCATAACAGAAATATTTTTTTGGATGTAGACCATGTCAGGTATTAAAAGGAAGTCGTAAATCCTGATGCATAACATATACAGAAATTAAAAGAGACTCAATAAGCTTATTTATTTCTTCACTTCCCTGCAAACTGCTGCATCACTCATACTGTAGCCCCACTGCAAATGTTATTTTTATGAAAGAGATGAGTTACTTACTGTTTTTAAGCAGCTGGAAATCACCCGGACTCTGTTAAGTTCTTGGAAGTTACCACGAACGGATGTGCTGGGAGGGCTACTGAAAGTCATGTACCAGAGATACAAAATTTACCTCAAGTACTATACTGTCCTATGTAAACTATCTTCTCTGCAGGAAGTACAGTATCTGTTACTACTTGTCTGTGTGACTGTCAGTGGTGTGTCAGTTGTACGGCCGGACATTCTGTACAGAAGAGGCAGGCATGAGGGAGAACTCACACCGTTACACGCATCAGTCTTACGGACAAGTTCAAAGTAATGTCTTCCATTGAAATTCAGTTCACCTCTTTTGAAACATGCTTCCCCCATGTTAAGGAGACCCAGCAGCCATAGAGAGGACATAGTGCAACCAACTGCGGACTGTGGCACACGAAACAAACAATGCTGGTCATCTGGGCTCCATGGTTGTACTTAAATCATTCCAGTGACTGACACAGCACATTGTGAAGACCAGCCTTGCTCACGAAGCACTGTTCCTTTGTCCCTCGTATGCCTTAACTAAGGAGACTTCCACATTAGAATTGAGAACTGTAAGGTCTCCCTAAACGTTTCAGATGTGCACTACACATATTAGGCTGTTACTAATGGTCATATGCAACAAGGTACCAGTGTTTTAAGTGGAACACATGTAATAATAGCCACAGAAAGCAGTTTGAAACCTGAAATTGATAGCAATGAGATTTTTGGAGAAAATTTGAGCATATATCGAAAAAATAGGTTGTTGTGGTAGACAAGAAACTCAAACCTACCAAAATACTAACTGAAACTGCACATGAGATTGTTTGGACAAGTCTCAGCACCAAGTGTGAGCATAAATTTAAAGTCGGTTGCTTCTATTGACTTACAGACTCAAATACATAACCAACAACTTTAAAGAAAACCTAAGTCCACTAGTACTTAAGTCCCCCACATCATATGGTCATAATGGAAGAATACTTTAATCATCTATCAATCAATTGTGATAATTACAGTTTCATATGTTGTGGATGTAACAAGACATTACTAAATGTGTTATCTGAAAAATCTAGAACAAACAGTTCAGGAGCCCACTCTTGATGGGAATAATTTGGATGTAATGGCAACAAACTGCCCTGACCACTGTGATGAGTCCACATTGAAACTGATATCAGTGACCCAGAGGCATCTGTAGCAACAATGATTACCACAGCGGAGTATGCAAATAAAATAGAAAGATTTATATATCCAGCAAACTAGATAAAGAAACAGTAGTGTCATATCTCATTGAGAAACTTCAAAAATTTGGCTCTGGTCAGGAACATGTTGAAGAACTGTGGCTCAAGTTTTAAAGAATAGTTCACCATGCTCTTGACATGTAGAGCACTTGTGCACGAAATAACCAAATCACAACAAGAAAATTTTGAGGAAAATGAACAAAACTTTTTCTGAATAATTAATTACAGGAAGAAGTTTACACTATTTTAAAACATTTAAACAATATTCTATATATTGTTTAATGTATTCTCATATTGAAGAAGGGTAAATTTAATTGCTGTTACATGCTACCTTGAATAGAGAAGTAAAATTTTGGACCTGATTATTTTGTGTGCTTGTATCTTCTTCTTTAACATAGTCTTCAGGTTTTATTAACGAAACAGCACAGAAGAAGCATTTCTTGATTGTATAGTTATAAATATATTCCCTGTGTCTACTTATAACAAATATTTCTCTGGTACCGCGCGCCACGGAATTTGAATCCACGCCAGACGTCATGGACGTCGAAGACCCATAGAGGTCGCTGCACCATCGCGCCGCAAGCTGTGGCGGCGTACATCTCCTGGCCCACTTTTAGTGTGGGGGCACCACAGTGGAACACATGGTCCCAGCGGCCAATAGCGGCGCCCCCAATAGCGTACTTAAGCGACGGCCACTCGCTCAGCCAGTCAGTCTAACCTCGCTTACGTCGGTTTACACCTCGCTTGCACTAGACTGCTTACTTCTTGGTTCATGTATGAGTTTGTTTCCTTGTGACTCTGTTGTTCGGTCTTGTTGTATTTGTTCTGTCCTACGTTGGTCATGCCCGTCCCCTTCCGTTGTGTTGTTGTTCGCGGGCCTCTCCACAGGTCCTGCTGCGCCTACCATCATTGCTACCCTGCAACCGTCCTGGTCGCAGTTACAACAATTTCCAAACAGGAACTTATGCAATTCAGGTTCAAAGAACTTTAGTCTCATTGTTGTTGCTAAGGTGAGGAAGCTCTTGTGGCAGTCTCAGGAATAAATCCTCCATGTCCTTTTTCCTCACTTTTGTTACTAGTCAACATTTGGTATAAAGAGGGCTCTGATGAACATTACAGAAGTATTGGATTTAATGGGCAGGCTTCTTTAAGCCAACTTCATGAAGCTGCACATCAGAGTTCAGAGTCCGCTTAAAACACCAAGGTCAAAGGAGATTCTATTTCATAATGTAACCATCTCACTGCTAGCCAGTTGCCATAACCACCACTTTTTTCTGTTTGTTACTGAGGCATCTCCACTCTATGGTGAGTAGCAACTTTCCTTCTCATAATATTGTTATGGAGCACAAGAAGTCCAAGAATTTTGTTACAATAACCTAACATCTGAAGGGTGTTTCTTTTGCTTATCTGACAATATGCACCCACCAATCTTTTGGTGCATAAATGTGCAATACTTTTCTACTGCTTTTCTACATTTATTCAGATAAATCACTCATAATAATCAGTCTCTTTTATTTAGAGATGACACACCAACAAAACAAACCCTGCAAACTGTAATAATGGACCTGTCCCCATTGTGCTATGAAGAAAAGATAGCTTCTCTCCATGCTCAACAGTGTTGCCAGTCTTACAACAGTTATTTAAAATACCCGGACATGAATGTTTTATGCTTGAAAGCGACTTTGTAAATAGCACTTAAAAATGGAATAAGTCCAAAATGGTATTGATTCCCTTGTGCACTGAGCACCCCACATATGTACAAACAGTAGTAGAACAATTCATGATGGAGGGACCTCCCATGGTACATAGTCACTGTAAGAAAACTTAGAACTAAATAAAGGCTACTGCATAATAGGTGCAAAACAAAGCATAGGGCTGTATGTAGAGAGGTGCTGAATGATTTGGCATTCGAGAGGACAATGTGTGGAGCTTTCAATGACTGCTGTAGCAGAATCTTATCAAAATATCTCTCACAAACCCCACAGAAATTCTGATCAGATGTAAAGGCCGTTAGCGACAACAAAATTTCTGTCCAGTCATTCATGGATGAGACAGGAATTTAAACTGAGAGCAGCAAAGTAAAAGGAGAAATGTTAAACTTCGTTTTCAAATGTTCCATTATAATTTTAAAAAATCCAAGAGTTTTACCCATTTAATTCTTCCACAACTGCAACAATGAGTGAGATAAATATTAGTGTTAGTAATCTTGAGAAACAGTTGAATTTTTTAAAACTGAACAAAATTCAATGGCCGACAGAATCCTTGTTACGTTCTGTACCAATTTTGCAACTGAGTTAGCCTCTCCTTTAACCCTAATATACCGTAAATCCCCCAAACAAAAACCGTTGCCCAGTGGTTGAAAGAAACAACAAATCATATCTGTCTGCATGGAGGGTAGCAGAAGTAATCCACAAAACTACTTTCCAATGTCTTAGACAGTCACTTGATTTAGAATGTTGGATCATATTCTGAGCTCAAATGTTGTATATGGCAACGATTAATAATGGTTGTTGTTGTTGTTGTTGTTGTTGTTGTTGTTGTGGTCTTCAGTCCTGAGACTGGTTTGATGCAGCTCTTCATGCTACTCTATCCTGTGCAAGCTTCTTCATCTCCCAGTACCTACTGGTGCCTACATCCTTCTGAATCTGTTTAGTGTATTCATCTCTTGGTCTCCCTCTATGATTTTTACTCTCCACGCTGCCCTCCAATGCTAAATTTGTGATCCCTTGATGCCTCAGAACATGTCCTACCAACCAATCCCTTCTTCTAGTCAACTTGTGCCACAAACTTCTCTTCTCCCCAATGCTATTCACTACCTCCTCATTAGTTATGTGATCTACCCTTCTAATCTTCAGCATTCTTCTGTAGCACCACATTTCGAAAGCTTCTATTCTCTTCTTGTCCAAACTATTTATTGTCCATGTTTCACTTGCATACATGGCTACACTCCATACAAATACTTTCAGAAACGACTTCCTGACACTTAAATCTATACTCTATGTTAACAAATTTCTCTTCTTCAGAAATGCTTTCCTTGCCGTTGCCAGTCTACATTTTATATCCTCTCTACTTCAAACATCATCAGTTATTTTCCTCCCCAAATAGAAAAACTCCTTTACTACTTTAAGTGTCTCATTTCCTAATCTAATTCCCTCAGCATCACCCAACTTAATTCGACTACATTCCATTATCCTCCTTTTGCTTCTGTTGATGTTCATCTTATATCCTCCATTCAAGACACTGTCCATTCCATTCAACTGCTCTTCCAAGTCCTTTGCTGTCTCTGACAGAATTACAATGTAATCGGCGAACCTCAAAAGTTTTTATTTCTTCTCCATGGATTTTAATACCTACTCTGAATTTTTCTTTTGTTTCCTTTACTGCTTGCTCAATATACAGATTGAATAACATCGGGGAGAGGTTACAACCCTGTCTCACTCCCTTCCCAACCACTGCTTCCCTTTCAGCCCCTAGACTCCTATAACTGCCATCTGGTTTCTGTACAAATTGTAAATAGCCTTTCGCTCCCCATATTTGACCTCTGGCACCTTTAGAATTTGAAAGACAGTATTCCAATCAACACTGTCAAAAGCTTTCTCTAAGTCTACAAATGCTAGAAACGTAGGTTTGCCTTTCCTTAATCTTTCTTCTAAGATGAGTCGTAAGATCAGTATCGCCTCACGTGTTCAAACATTTCTACGGAATCCAAACTGATCTTCCCCGAGGTTGGCTTCTACCAGTTTTTCCATCTGTCTGTAAAGAATTTGCATTAGTATTTTGCAGCTGTGACTTATTAAACTGATAGTTTAAAAATTTTCATATCTGTCAACACCTGCTTTCTTTGGGATTGGAATTATTATATTCTTCTTGAAGTCAGATGGTATTTTGCCTGTCTCATACATCTTGCTCATCAGATGGTAGTTTTTTGTCAGGTCTGGCTCTCCCAACGCCGTCAGTAGTTCTAATGGATGTTGTCTACTCCCGGGGCCTTCTTTCGACTTAGGTCTTTCAGTGCTCTGTCAAACTCTTCAATCAGTATCCTATCTCCCATTTCATCTTCATCTACATCCTCTTCCATTTCCGTACTACTGTCCTCAGGTACATCGCCCTTGTATAGGCCCTCTATATACTCCTTCCACCTTTCTGCTTTCCCTTCTTTGCTTAGAACTGGGTTTCCACCTGAGCTCTTGATATTCATGCAAGTGGTTCTCTTTTCTCCAAAGGTCTCTTTAACTTACCTGTAGGCAGTATCTACCTTACCCCTAGTGAGATAAGCCTCTACATCCTTACATTTGTCCTCTAGCCATGCCTGCTTAGCCATTTTGCACTTCCTGTCGATCTCATTTTTGAGATGTTTGTATTCCTTTTTGCCTGCTTCATTTATTGCATTTTTATATTTTCTCCTTTCATCAATTAAATTCAATATTTCTTCTGTCACCCTAGGATTTCTACTAGCCCTCGTCTTTTTACCTACTTGATCCTCTGCTGCCTTCACTACTTCATCACTCAGAGCTACCCATTCTTCTTCTACTGTATTTCTTTCCTCCATTCCTGTCAATTGTTCCCTTATGCTCACCCTGAAACTCTGTGCAACCTCTGGTTTAGTCAGTTTATCCAGGTCGCATCTCCTTAAATTCCCACCTTTTTGCAGTTTCTTCAGTTTTAATCTACAGTTCATAACCAATAGATTGTGGTCAGAGTTCACATCTGCCCATGGAAATGTCTTACAATTTAAAACCTGGTTCCTATATCTCTGTCTTACCATTATATAATCTATCTGATACCTTATAGTATCTCCAGGATTCTTCCATATATACAACCTTCTTTTATGATTCTTGAACCAAGTGTTAGCTATGATTAAGTTATGCTCTGTGCAAACTTTTACCAGACAGCTTCCCCTTTCATTTCTTACCCCCAATCCATATTCACCTACTATGTTTCCTTCTCTCCCTTTTCCTACTCTCGAATTCCAGTCACCCATGACTATTAAATTTTCGTCTCCCTTCACTATCTGAATAATTTCTTTTATTTCATCATACATTTCATCTATTTCTTCATCATCTGCAGAGGTAGTTGGCATATAAACTTGTACTACTGTAGTAGGCATGGGCTTTGTGTCTATCTTGGCCACAATAATGCGTTCACTATGCTGTTTGTAGTAGCTAACTCGCACGCCTATTTTTTTATTCATTATTAAACCTACTCCTGCATTACCCCTATTTGATTTTGTATTTATAACCATGTATTCACCTGACCAAAAGTCTTGTTCCACCTGCCACCGAACTTCACTAATTCCCACTATATCTAACTTTAACCTATCCATTTCCCTTTTAAATTTTCTTACCTACCTGCCCGATTAAGGGATCTGACATTCCACGCTCCGATCCGTAGAACACTAGTTTTCTTTCTCCTGATAACGACGTCCTCTTGAGTAGTCCCCACCTAGAGATCCAAATGGGGGACTATTTTACCTGTATAAACTATTATTCTATTTTACTTCCATCATTTTAACTTAGTGAGTGTGAGTGGTTATATAAGCTACTCCACAGTGCTTGCAGCCGACTCCCATGCACTATAATGCCATCACGGTATTGTTGGGTGAGAGACACCAACCTTCTGCTACATACCGACCAATTGGAGGACAGGATGCTGTCACGTGAGGTACACAAGAGATTCAGGAAGGTAGCGGCCACAACAGTGGGTCACCCTCGATCATATGTGGTTCACCCTGCAACTGTATCCAGTTTCTGTGAATATTGTACCCCTTAGTGATAGTTCTTGGGAATAAAACCCATTTTCCTCTGAATCCTAGCATTTCTAATACAAGAAAAAAAAACAGATGCCCACCTGAGCTCCTGATACCATCCTGACCCTGTATACATTGTAATGGGGTATCTCACACATAATGATCCTCTCCATGCCAACTGGTATGGATTCCGAAAGCATTGGTCATGTGAAACCCAACCCACACTTTTCTCACCCAAAATCCTGAAAAGTCAAGGATAAAGGCAGTCCAGTAGATGTAGTACTTTTTTACTTCCAAACAGCATTCCAGTAGATGCAAGATTTTTTTTTTCTTCCAAGCAGCATTTGACTCAGTATCACACCATACTTATTAATGAAAGTACTACAACATGGAGTATCAAGCAAAATTTGGGACTCAATTAAGTGCAGAATTAGTCAAAATTATGTTATCACTCAAATAGCAGAAACAATTTATTAACTTTACATACATATATAAATGAAATATATCGAATGTGTTAAATGATATGCTCCAAGTGCTAAATACCTGCAAACTCAACCTGTTGACCATCACGTTAAACACATAAAAACCAACAATTAACAGCAGCATTTAAAGCCTGTTCACGCATTTCACTGGGAATGGATGTTATCAAATCCTGTATACAGTCCTGTAGGTCACTGGTGTCATGAACTTTCCTACTGTAAATGTGCTCCTTTACAATGCCTCATAACCAGAAATCACATAGTGTTAAGTCAGGAGACTGTGGGGGCCAGCACAGTGGTCCACCACAACCAATCCTTCGACCTAGAAACATCGCATCGAGATAGTTTCTAACAGTATGGGTCCAGTGACGTGAAGTGCCGTCTTGTTGGAAATACCCTGCACAACGGATTTATAGTGGGAATTCATCAATGGTGAACTGCTGCAACATTTGTTAAGTAGATATCAGAAGTTACTGTTTTGGTATTAAAAAAAAGAAGGGTTCAGTTACTCCAGCAGCAGGCACAGCACACCGAACATGCACTTTAGGGGTGTCACATTCATGCTACCGAATGACTCGTGGGTTTTTGATGCCCCAGAAAATTGTGTTATGTTGGTTCACAAATCCACTTGTGTGAAAATGGTTTTATCACTGAATGCCATTACATTCAGAATATCTTGCCGGATATTCGTCATTTCAGCTAAAATCTGACAGCATTCCAACTGCGTACCTTTCTGCACCAATGTTAAAGCTTGGGTGACTTGGATGTGGTATGGTCTCATCCCAAGGTTGTGTTTCAAGATGTGCCACATTGTTTTTTGAGGAATTCCTGTTTTCAAATTGCTTCGTGCTCATGATTTCAAATGACTCTGCAACAAGGCTTCCAGTACAATAGCAATGATTTGTTCACATCTTCCTGATCTTGGATGTCCTGCACTTGCCTCAATAGTTGTTAGCTACTGATCCAGTATCCACAAACTTCTTGTAGATGCGGTGCTCTGTTAAATGGATTGGTGGCTCACATGCAAATCACTGCCTAAACTTTTAATGGACAAGAGTCAGTAAGCCATACATTTCCATCACGCGTGCTGAACATCTTTGCTCCAGAGTTAATCGTTCAGCCATTGTGTCAACTAAAAACAGAAGAGATTGCAGATGTTTCAATTATCAGCTGTGGAACAACTACAAATACAATATAATAATGTTACAATATGCACTCCGTCTTCAGGCCACAAGTGGCCCATCAGGACCATCCGACCGCCGTGTCATCCTCAGCGGAGGATGTGGATAGGAGGGGCGTGTGGTCAGCACACCGCTCTCCCGGTCGTTATGATTGTTGTCTTTGACCAGAGCCGCTACTATTTGGTCGAGTAGCTCCTCAATTGGCATCATGAGGCTAAGTGCACCCCAAAAAATGGCAACAGTGCATGGCAGCTGGATGGTCACCCATCCAAGTGCTGGCCACACCCGACAGTGCTTAACTTCGGTGATCTCACGGGAACCGGTGTACCCACTGTGGCAAGGCCATTGCCCAATGTTACAATACACTGCAATAAATTATTTATGCCCTATATAGGTTTATGTCCATTTCAATGTTTACATAATTTTGACTAACCCTGCATTACTTGGTAGGAAGGGCAGCATGTTATTTTGGATGAACAGCCATCAACCAATGTAAATGGCAGGTGTGTCCCAGGGAAGTGTGTCGGAATCCTTTCCATTCATGTTGCATGTTCATAACTTTGCAGACAGTATTAATAATAAACTCAGACTTTCGCTGATGATATGTTTATCTGTAACAAAGTACTGCTTGAAAAAAGCAGCACAAACATTCAGACAGAACTTGATAAAATTTCAAAATGGTGCTAAGACAGGCAACTTACTTTAAATGCACTGAAACATAAAACTGAGCGCTTATGAACATGGAAAAATTTAGTATCTATAAATACAATATCAGTGAATCACAACTGGAAATTGTCAACTAATACAAATACCAGGGTGTAACAATTTGTAGTGAAATGAAAGGGCATGTTCACATAGGTTCAGTCATAGTAGAAGCGGGTGGCAGACTTTGGTTCATTGTAGAATACTTGGGAAATGCAATCAGTCTGCAAAAGAGATTGCTTAAATAACATTTGTGCCACACATGCTAGAATATTGTTCAGGATGTGGGACCCATACCAAATAGAACTAACAGAGGATATTGCACATACACAAAGAAGGGCTGCATAAATGATCAATGGTTCATTTGACTCTTAGGAGTGGGTCACAGAGATGCAAAATAACTTGAATGGACAGATGCAAATTATGTCGCGTAAGTTTCTTACAAACTTTCAAGAACCAACTTGAAGTGTGAAACATAGGACTAATAGCAAAGCCCCTAGAAGATTAGACTTATTAAGCATACACAAAGGCTTTTAAGCAGTCATTTTTCTCACACTTCATACATTAATAAAATGGGAAGAAGTCCTAATAACTAGTACTGCAGCAAGACCCTCTGTGAAGTGCACTTCACAGTGGTTTGCAGAATATAGATGTAGACTCTCCTACTGATTGAGCTATCAAAAGAATCTCAACTATTAATCTCACAAATACTCATGTTATGCAATTTAAACAATCAAAAAATGACCTGTTAGCTCCAAAATGAGAAATTACTTGTCATACATTGAATGAAACACTACGTGCAAAATTCCTTAGGGTTCTAACTGAATAACAACTTAAAATGGAGTCAAAATATAGATTACCTAAACAAGACACTCAGTTGAGCATGTCTCTGTTGAATAAAGATGAGTGGTTGCTTGTTGTACATATTTTATCACCCTGTTAAAAGGAATTCTCCTTGGACATACACTCCTGGAAATTGAAATAAGAACACCGTGAATTCATTGTCCCAGGAAGGGGAAACTTTATTGACACATTCCTGGGGTCAGATACATCACATGATCACACTGACAGAACCACAGGCACATAGACACAGGCAACAGAGCATGCACAATGTCGGCACTAGTACAGTGTATATCCACCTTTCGCAGCAATGCAGGCTGCTATTCTCCCATGGAGACGATCGTAGAGATGCTGGATGTAGTCCTGTGGAACGGCTTGCCATGCCATTTCCACCTGGCACCTCAGTTGGACCAGCGTTCGTGCTGGACGTGCAGACCGCGTGAGACGACGCTTCATCCAGTCCCAAACATGCTCAATGGGGGACAGATCCGGAGATCTTGCTGGCCAGGGTAGTTGACTTACACCTTCTAGAGCACGTTGGGTGGCACGGGATACATGCGAACGTGCATTGTCCTGTTGGAACAGCAAGTTCCCTTGCCGGTCTAGGAATGGTAGAACGATGGGTTCGATGACGGTTTGGATGTACCGTGCACTATTCAGTGTCCCCTCGACGATCACCAGTGGTGTACGGCCAGTGTAGGAGATCGCTCCCCACACCATGATGCCGGGTGTTGGCCCTGTGTGCCTCGGTCGTATGCAGTCCTGATTGTGGCGCTCACCTGCACGGCGCCAAACACGCATACGACCATCATGGCACCAAGGCAGAAGCGACTCTCATCGCTGAAGATGACACGTCTCCATTCGTCCCTCCATTCACGCCTGTCGCGACACCACTGGAGGCGGGCTGCACGATGTTGGGGCGTGAGCGGAAGACGGCCTAACGGTGTGCGGGACCATAGCCCAGCTTCATGGAGACGGTTGCGAATGGTCCTCGCCGATACCCCAGGAGCAACAGTGTCCCTAATTTGCTGGGAAGTGGCGGTGCGGTCCCCTACGGCACTGCGTAGGATCCTACGGTCTTGGCGTGCATCTGTGCGTCGCTGCGGTCTGGTCCCAGGTCGACGGGCACGTGCACCTTCCGCCGACCACTGGCGACAACATCGATGTACTGTGGAGGCCTCACGCCCCACGTATTGAGCAATTCGGCGGTACGTCCACCCGGCCTCCTGCATGCCCACTATACGCCCTCGCTCAAAGTCCGTCAACTGCACATACGGTTCACGTCCACGCTGTCACGGCATGCTACCAGTGTTAAAGACTGTGATGGAGCTCCGTATGCCACGGCAAACTGGCTGACACTGACGGCGGCGGTGCACAAATGCTGCGCAGCTAGCGCCATTCGACGTCCAACACCGCGGTTCCTGGTGTGTCCGCTGTGCCGTGCGTGTGATCATTGCTTGTACAGCCCTCTCGCAGTGTCCGGAGCAAGTATGGTGGGTCTGACACACCGGTGTCAATGTGTTCCTTTTTCCATTTCCAGGAGTGTAGTTCACCTAATGTGAATAAAGTTTACAGGGGGTATCAAAAAGAATCATCCAATTTAAAAATATCATAACTATTATGTTATTTGAGATATTTGCAAGAACAACATACTGTTGGAAAGAGCAATCTCATGAGTTTTATATGGTTCCTGCTAGGTAACAACAATGTCCTTCCATTTCAGTTCTAGTAAAAATGATGTCAATACAATAGAAAGCATTTTGTGTTCTACATTTTGTGCAGTGCAGGTCAGTAAAAACTGTTCAGCATGACTTTCGTAATAAGTGTGGTGTTGATCACCCTACAGTACCGAGCATTAGACAATGGCATGAACAATTCTGGGGTACACATTGCTTGTGTAAAGGCAAATTGCCTGTCCATCCTTGAGTGTCTGACACAGACGTCAAACGCATCCACCATAGTTTTACAAGGGGTCTACAGAAATCCATTCACCACAGAAATCCATTGACTATGCGCCCATTTCAGTTCTAGTAAAAATGGTGTCAGGACAATAGAAAGCATTTTGTGTTCTACTGCGGTTCAGTAACAACTGTTCAGCATGACTATCGTAATAGGTGTGATGTTGATCACCCTACAGTACCGAGCATTAGACAATGGCATGAACAATTCTGGGGTACACGTTGCTTGCGTAAAGGCAAATTGCTTGTCCGTCCTTGAGTGTATGACACAGACGTCAAACGCATCCACCACAGTTTCACAAGGAATCCACAGAAATCCATTTGCCATGCAGATCGACAGCTCAACATGCCCCCATGTGTAGCATGTATTGTGTTGACTTTTGCACATGAAACCATACATAATTCAGCTACTGCAAGCTCTTCATGAAGGTGACAAACAACATGTGGAGTTGTGTAATTTTGTTCTTGGCAAGATGGAAGATGACAGTTTTCTTCCACAATTAGTGATGAGGCAACTTTCCATTTAAATGGGAAGGTGAACTGTCATAATGTGAGAATATGGGGTATGGAACAGCCACATGAAGTTGTACAATATGAGAGGGATTCTGCAAAATTTAATGTTTTTTGTGCAGTTCCACAGGAAAAGGTGTATGGTCCATTTTTCTTTGTCAATAACATTGTTACAGGAAGCACATATCTCGATATCCTTGAGAATTTTCTTTTCTCACACTTGGAGACTGATTCGAATGACTTCATTTACCAATAGGGTCGGGCACCATCCCATTGTCATCTGGAAGTGCGGGAATTTTTAAATCAAAGGATTACTGAGCAATGGACCAAATGATTCAGTCTTACGTTATTGACCTCCAAGGTCACCAGATCTGACTGTATGTGATTATTTCTTGTGGTGGTTCATAAAAGACTGTTCATGTGCCTCAGTTACCAAAAAATTGCTTAACAGCAGCTGTGGAAGCTGTAACTCAAGACATGCTCGCTGCAGTGTGGGAACAATCTAAACACCATATTGACATATGCCATGCATCTCAAGGGGGGACACATTGAACACCTACGAAAACGTATGAAAAAAACTTTTTGTGTTTCTTGTTCATTAAAAAACAAAATTCATTGTATACGTTTATTAGTTTCAGAAACATAGGCATGCCAAATCAGATGATTCTTTTTAATACACCCTGTATATTCACCTGAAGCAAGCAGTGAGAATGTTGGGAGCAGTGGTTAACGAAGTTCTCCCAGAAGTATGCTTAAGGAATTTGGAGATCTTGCACTAAGTTACCACTGCATTTAATCATTAATAATAGTTGCTGCTGACAAAAATAAACATCATTCACAGCTGAACTGTAGTGTACACTCTCAAAATATGAGAAAAAGGTATAATTTTCATATACACTTTGCCTCCTTGTCTACAGCTCAGAGTGGAGTTACATATTCTGGTGCAAAGGTATTCAATGAGCTCAATGAGCAACAAATTGGGAATCCCAACCAAGTGAAAAACATACCTCATTAGCTACTTCTCTTATAAATTCTGTTATTTACTAGATTCAAGAACTAGTAATTCCCACAAGCTATATGGCAAGTAGCAGGTTCATTGTATGAGGGGGTACCAAGAAAAACGAAATAACATTGCCATGGGTGGAGCCTGTGTACTACGCATTTCTGCTGCTATACATGTATAATGCAACTCATTGCCAGTTCAGTGCTGCCTGTGTTGTTGACCTGACTTGTTCTGTTCATCTGCAGTGATTGCTTTGCTAGCACTGGTTTGTTCCTGCGTCGCTTTTTATGACTGCAAGTGAACAACCTCCAGCTGTGAAATTTTGTTTTCTACTCAGTAAAAATTCTGCTGAAACTGTTTTAATGTTGAAAAAAGCTTACCAAGATGATGCTATAGGAAAAACTCAAGTGTACGACTGGTTTGTTCAATTTACGAATGGCAACATGTCAATTGATGACAAATCTCATCCTGGACATCAGTCAACTGCCCAAATCAACGAAAATATAAATAAATTCGAGAGCTTGTGCTCACAAACCTTCGACAGACAATCAATCAACTGGGTTATCTTGGAGCTCGGTTCAGCAAATTTTAATGGAAGATTGTGGCAGACAGGAGTCTGATTCTTCCACCACGACAACACACCTGTACACACAGCCATCTCTGTTGGAGAGCTTCTGGCTAAAAATGGCATGGTTCTGCAGTTGCACACACCTTTCTCACCTGACTTGGCTCTGTACAACTTTTTCTTATTTCCTTGCATGAAAAGTGACATACAAGGACACCGATTTGACAACACTGAAAAAAAGTGAAAGAGTAGCTGTCAGCCATTTCTAAATTTTGGAACCCCCTCATAAAACTGCATTGATTGAGGACAACCATCTCCAATTACCAATTTAGAAAACTAGAAACTATAAGGTAGAACAAGAACAAGGATAAGGTAATGTAGCCAAATTAAATCAGGCGAGATGCAGGAATCAGATCAGGAAATGAGACGCTAAAAGTAGTAGGTGAATTTTGCTGTTTAGGCAGTAAAATAACTAATGATGGCGAAAGTAGAGATGATTTAAAGTGCAGATCTTCAATATTAAGAAAACAATTTCTGAAAAAAGGAATTTGTTAACACTTAACAAAAATTTTCATGTTTGAAAGTCTTTTCTGAAGGTATTTGTTTGGAGTGTAGCCTTGTATGGAAGTGAAATAATGTGGACAATAGGCATTCCAGACAAGAAGAGAATAGAAGCTTTTGAAATGTGGTGCTATAAGAATACTAGGTACCGAATCATACTGGGGGGGGGGGGGGGGAGGGGGGGGGGATTTGGTGCAATTTGACAGGACACAGCCTGAGGTATCATTGAATTGTCAATTTGGTGATAGTGGGAAGTGTGGATGGTAACAATTGTAGAGGGAGAGCAAAGCTTGACTACAGTAAGCAAATTCAACAGGGTGCATATGGCAATACTCCTGTAGAGATCAAAAGCATTGCACAGAACAGAGTGAAGCGCAGCATCAAACCAGTCTTTGGACTAGCAATCACAGTACCACATTTTAATTTGTCACATTCTTCAAATAGAGATTAGTTTCAGTAGCAGAATGTGTGCACACATTCTGAACAACTTGTGTCCACACCCATAATTCACAAACAGTTTCTTAAATATTCCTTCTCTATAATGAAGCCAACAGTTGTGTGATGGTTAAACATCACCATATAAAGGTGTAATGTAATTGGAAAGATAAAAAAATCTGCTCACCAAGCAGCAGCAGGAGAACACACAAAAAAAACAGGTTTTACTTACGTGAGCTTTTGGAGTCAGTCCTTCTGGCAGAAGGCTTGAAAGAGAGGGAAGAGGGTTGAAGGGAAAGGAACCGGTGACATTTGAGAAAAGGGGTGGAACTCAGAAAAGTCACCCAGAACTCCAGGGCAGGGGAGACTTGCCAGAAGGGATGAGAAGTCAACACATTGTTGGGGCTGCACTGGATGAGATTTGGAAACCTGAGAGCTTAAAGATGAAAGACAGGATAATATGCAAGACCAAGAATACCACTAAAACATCATGCATGAGTTAATAAGAATGAAAAGCTAACTGCATTGTATGTAACAGAGGTTGGAGGGAGACTGTGAAAAATAGATAGGTCAGAAAATGAATGATGTTGAAAACTAAAACGGAATGAAGAAAGGAGTAGTTACTGTGAAGAAATGCTGAGATGGAAAAAATTAACGTAAATTACAGACAGTTGGGTGGTGAGAACCAAGGACGTGCTGTAGTTCTAGTTCCCACCAGCTGAGCTCTGAGAAATTGGTGTCTGGGGGAAGAATCTAGATGGTGTGTGTAGTGAAACAGGCACCGAGGACATGACTGTTGTGTTGATGAACATGCTCTGAAACAGGATATTGTGTGTTGCAGGTTTACACACTCTGCCTATGTCCATTCATCCTGTACATGGTAATGGGTAATAATGGTAAAAATTTGTATTGCATTATAATTCCATCATTTTAACTTAGCCTCAGGCAGTGTCGTGAGTAGTTATGTAAACTGCTCCTTAGTACTTTTGGCCAGCTCCCACACTATTACGCTGAGGTAGGAATGCAACCATCTAATTGCTGAGTGAGAGATGCTGATGTTCTGCACAAACCCACAATGGGAGAAACAGGTGCCATCACGTAAGGTACGCAAGAGGGTCGACCAGGTAGCGGCCGTAACAGTGGGTCGCTCTCTTGCCTGCCAGCTTCCTTATCCTCTGGATGTGTCCACCAGCCCTTCCTATTCAGGGCAAAATACCCTTTCCATAACATATGTGGTTCACTCCAGGGCCATAGCCAGTTTTTGTGAATATTATACCCCTTAGTGGTAGTTCTTGGGAATAAAATCCATTTTTCTGTGAATCTTGGCATTTCTCATTTTATGTGTAGGAAAAATGCCCCAGATGCCCGCCTGAGCTCCTGATACCATTTTGACATATACAGACTGGTATCTGAGACTATTATCTTCCCACCATTCAATCCACACCACACCATGCGCTGCTGCTGGGTGCTGAAACCAGGAAGCTACCTCTCAAGCCGCCCCCACTGCCACAACCATTGTCGCCCCCGAACTGACACCATCTCCATGTGATCTAAGTGTCAGTGCAATGCATTTTGCTAGTTAACAACTCTGGCAAACTTCCACCAAGGATCTTTTCATCACCTAGAATAGAGTGATATATATGTGTGTGTGTGTGTGTGTGTGTGTGTGTGTGTGTGTGTGTGTGTGTGTGTGTGTGTGTGTGTTTTACATCTGTTCAGTCTCAGTCCCAGTTTTGTAACCATGCCTGATTTACATCCTCACAAATCAGTTAAGAGGACCAAATTGGCTCCTGAAGCTGCATCTGTGGCACCAAATGAGGTTGAGTGCATTACTTTACAGCAAAAACAGATAAGCAACCTGTTACTTGAAAAAATAGAGCTAAAAGGAATGGCTTAAGGTGAACATGAAGTGAGAGCTGCCAAAAATGCAGCAACTCTGGGCCCATCAAGAGCCTCTACAGTTAAAACAGAAAAATTAGTACTAGATATAGCCAGTACATTTCCAACTGTAATTTTTGTACCTTCTTTTGCTGAGAACCCAGGAGAAAATGTAACAAGATTTCTGCAAAACATCAGGGACTGTGACATACATGCGAATGGCCACACAATGTTATGTTAAATATCATCAAGCTGAAGCTTTCAGGCAATGTGCAACTTATGTTGAATCATTAGATGTGTTGCAGGAAGCACCCATTTTTGAATACTTGGCAAAGGAGTTAGCAGAGCACTACTCCAACAAGAGTGGGGTTAGCTATTACCGTGATCAGTTGTGATTGGTTGTTCATCCTTAAGACAAAAAACCGGGGAGAACTTTGAAGCATTTGCAGGCAGAATTAAGGCAGTATCTTGTCTCACAAACGCCCCAGGGAGGGAAAATACATGTAATGAAGTGTTAATTGAAGAAACTGAGACAAGAGCAATCAATGTATTCATACATAGAATCAATCCACAATTAGGGAGTGAGGTAAAGGTAGCCTATCCCACCTCCTTGCAGGAAGCAATCAGACTTTCTCTATTACGTGAGGAAATGACTCCCACGCAACATGCATTCATTAGACACACAAATTGCCAAAGATATGGGAAGCCCAACCATACTTCTGAGCACTGCTAGGCTTCCTGTTGTAAGAAATGCCATACCATCGGACACAAACAGGATCAATGTCCACAAAATAAGTGGCCAAATTCCCCCAAGAGGAACGTGCCAGTAGGGGAAAAAAGGGGGGGGGGGGTGGAGGTCAAATGGGGGAAACAAGTGTGGGTCAGGTTCTGCCACCCACCTCCACTGCCAATGAAATATATGAATCCTATAAAAAGGGGAAAGTGCAATGAGGTGGCAAATTTAGTTGTAGAGGGAAAGCTCAGAGGGAAGACTGTCAAAATTCTTTTGGATATCAGAGCTCAGATTAGTGTTCTTTTCATATCCAATAATGACAAGCATTTGCTAAAACCACCACGTTATAATATGCGCAGACTTGGGGGCAAGGTAAACATTCCTGCAGGCACCTGTACAATGACCTGCACACTGAAGGGAAAAAGTATGTCTTTGATAAGAAAGTAATAAGGACATGCAGACAGCACTCTGATGTTACCTTAGGGAACGATTTCTTGACACACTATCAGCCGTGACCGATTATAGGGGCACACAATGTTCAGTTCAGTGATACAGACCACTCTCCGGACAGTGAGCATGCATGTCATTCACGAGGAACTTGTGAAGGGAGGCTCCAATTGAACTGTATACATGGGCACTGAAAACTATTGTACCTATAACAATCAGCACTGGAATGGGAAAAGCTCTCTGGATTGAAGACCAGGTACTGCCAAGATCGGACTTTCTGGTCAGCCCACTTGCCCAGGATTACTTTCACGACAGGCTGCAAATCCATGTTAAAAGAGGTCTAAGTAAACCTGAAGGAAAAGAGAACAGGTTTCAAATACTTGGTTGTGTTGACAATTTTGGTCAACAGGACATAGAAATCTCATGTGGCACAATACAAGCCAGTGGCAAAGAAGTTACACAAATGGAAGTTTTGAACCAGAAACAGTGTCAAGAGAAAAGATGTAAGCAGTTACCGGCGAGGAAAGTTTGCGCACTAATGTCCTCAATAAGAAATCAGTTGAAAGAGAAGTTGATACATTTACCAGATTCAGAGCAAAATCTTTAAAGCCAGTTTTAGAGGAATATACTTGGTTATTAGAGGAAAGGCAATATTTGCCACCAACTGAGCTCATACAACATTAAATTCCTACTGGAGAACTTGACCAATTGGGCAGAAGCCGTATCATTTACCCCATCAACTGCAATCTGTTGTTGATACAAATCAACAGCAATTGGCTGCAGGGATAATTCAACACTCTGCAAGTTTGCAACTCAGTCCAATTGTCATTGTGCCAAAAAAATCACTCAATGGGGAAAAAACCTATTGTCTATGCGGTGATGTGAGACCAGTAAAATAGGTTACCACACCAGATATTTACCCTCTGCCACATATTGACAAGATCTTAGACAGATTAGGAAATTGCAAATACTATACCATCCTGTAAATGCTTTCTGGATATCATCAGATTCCGATAGCACCAAGAGATAGACCGAAAACTGCTTTTGTGGTTCCATCTTGAACAGATGTTTGGAAGTATAAACAAAATTGTCTGCCTTGTGCGCAAAGACACCTCCACCAAGGACTAAAGTTCCTTTATGAACATTACCAGATGCATCAAAACTATTTCAAATTCTAGCCTTGGACATCTGCAGCCCATTTCCACAAAGCACCGAGAATAATAAATATAGAATGTCAATTATGGATCACTTTTCAAGGTGTTTAATTTTGATACCATTTGCGGATATGACCGCTGAAACTGTTGCATGGACCTTTGTCAATCACTTTGTATTGCCGTTTGGAAGTTTTGATGCAATATTCACTGACCAATGCTCAGATTTTATATCAGCACTATTTGCACAAATTTGCAAAATGTTATGAATCAAAAAATGGTGAACTACGCCCTTTCACCCTAAATCCAACAGGTGCCTAGAGAAAGTGCACAAAACTACTGTGCAAATTCTATTGTATTATGTAGGGAAGACCCCCACTGCTTCCCTTTCATACCCCTCGACTCATAACTGCCATCTGGTTTCTGCACAAATTGTAAATAGCCTTTCGCTCCCTGTATTTGACCCCTGCCACCTTCAGAATTTGAAAGAGAGGATTCCAGTCAACATTGTCAAAAGTTTTCTCTAAATCTATAAATGCTAGAAACATAGGTTTGCCTTTCCTACATCTATCTTTTAAGATAAGTCGTAGGCTCAGTATTGCCTTGTGAGTTCCAACATTTCTAGGGAATCCAAACTGATCTTCCCTGAGGTTGGCTTCTACCAGTTTTTTCATCTGTCTGTAAAGAATTTGCATTAGTATTTTGCAGCTGTGACTTATTAAACTGATAGTTTAGTAATTTTCACATCTGTCAACACCTGCTTTCTTTGGGATTGGAATTATTATATTTTTCTTGAAGTCTGAGGGTATTTTGCCTGTCTCATACATCTTGCTCACCAGATGGTAGAGTTTTGTCAGGGCTGGCTCTCCCAAGGCTATCAGTAGTTCTAATGTAATGCTGTCTACTCCCAGGGCCTTGTTTTGACTCAGGTCTTTCAGGGCTCTGTCAAACTCTTCATGCAGTATCATATCTCCCATTTCATCATCATCTACGTCCTCTTCCATTTCCATAATATTGTCCTCAAGTACTATTTTTTTTATTCATTACGAAACCTACTCCTGCATTTCCCCTATTTGATTTTGTATTTATATCCCAGTATTCACCTGACCAGGAGCCTTGTTCCTCCTGCCACCGAACTTCACTAAGTACCAATATATCTAGCCTTAACCTATCCATTTCCCTTTTCAAATTTTCTATACAAATAGACCCTCTATATCCTCCTTCCACCTTTCTGCTTTCCCTTCTTTGCTTAGAACTGGGTTTCCATCTGAGCTCTTTGATATTCGTACAAGTGGTTCTCTCTTCGCTAAAGATTTCTTTAATTTTCCTGCAGGCAGTATCTATCTTAGCCCTATTGATATATGCCTCTACATCCATACATTTGTCCTCTAGCCTCCCTGCTTAGCCATTTTACGCTTCCTGTCGATCTCATTTTTGAGTCGTTTGTATTCCTTTATGCCTGCTTGATTTACTGCATTCTTATATTTCCTCCTTGCATCAATTAAATTCAATATTTCTTCTGTTATCCAAGGATTTCCACTAGACCTCATCTTTTTATCTACTTGATCCTCTGTTGCCTTCGCTATTTCATCTCTCAAAGCTACCCATTTTTCTTCTACTGTATTTCTATCCCCCGTTCTTGTCAGTCATTCCCTAATGCTCTCTCTGAAACTCTCTACAAGCTCTGGATCTATCAGTTTATCCATGTCCCATCTCCTTAAATTCCCACATTTTTGCAGTTTCTTCAGTTTTAATCTACAGTTCATAACCAATAGATTGTGGTCAGAGGCCACATCTGCTCCTGGAAATATCTTTCAATTTAAAACCTGGTTACTAAATCTCTGTTTTACCATTATATAAATCTATCTGAAGCCTTCCAGTGTCTCCAGGCCTCATCTATGTATACAACCTTCTTTCATGATTCTTGAACCAAGTGTTAGCTATTATTAAGTTATGCTCTGTGCAAAATTCTACCAGGTGGCTTCCTCTTTCATTCCTTACCCCCATTCCATATTCACCTACTACTTTTCCTTCTCTTCCTTTTCCTACTGTCGAATTTCAGTCACCCAGGACTATTAAATTTTCATCTCCCTTCACTAACTGAATAATTTCTGTTATCTCATCATACATTTCATCAATCTCTTCATTTTCTGCAGAGCTAGTTGGTATAGAAACTTGTACTCCTGTGGTGGGGTGAGCTTCGTGTCTATCTTTGCAATAAAATGTGTTCGCTATGCTGTTTGTAGTAGCTTACCCGTGCTCCTATTTTTTTTTTTTTTTTTATGTTTATAACCCTGTATTCACCTGACCAGAAGTCTTGTTCTTCCTGCCACTGAACGTCACTAATTACCACTATATCTAGCCTTAACCTATCCATTTCCCTTTTTAAATTTTCTAACCTACCTGCGTGATTAAGGAATTTGACTTTCCACACTCCGATCCGTAGAATGCCAGTTTTGTTTCTCCTGATAACGACGTCCTCCTGAGTAGTCCCCACCCAGAGATCCAAATTTGGACTATTTTACCTCCAGAACATTTTACCCAAGAGGACACCAGCATCATTTAACCATACAGTGAAGCTGCATGCCCTTGGGAAAAATTATGGCTGTAGTTTGCCCTTGCTTTCAGCCGTTCACAGTACCAGCACAGCAAGGTCATTTTGGTTAATGTTACAAGGCCAGATCAGTCAATCATCCAAACTGTTGCCCCTGCAACTACTGAAAAGGCTGCTGCCCCTCTCCAGGATCCACACGTTTGTCTGGCCTCTTAACAGATACTCCTCCTTCTACAGTACAGCTATCTGTATCACTGAGGAATACAAGCCTCCCCACCAACGGCAAGATCCATGGGGGCTCAAACCCATATGGAACCAATTTAAACACACTACTGTCAAAGCCACACAAAAACAGCTATAATGTAGCAACAAACACACTACACTCCCTCAATATAAACCTGGTGATTTGGTATTGCTCTGAAATCCTGTGGTAAAAAAGGTACAAACTAAGAAGTTCACTCCTTGGTACAAGGATCCCTTCTCTCTATTGCACATCACCTCCCTGTTGAATGCCAAAATTCAGTTACCTGATCATACAACAACAGCCATATCATGGCCCAAGCTGTACCGTCTCAAGTAGCACCACCTGCTTCTAACCCTGAAGTCGCAGTGACGGCTAAAGCTGTCACCACAACAAAGCAGAAGAAGAAGGAAAGTAGGATGTTACCAGCATGTCCTCGCTATGCTTTAAGAAACAAGCAGCTCTATGCCCTGAGGTCCAGGAATTAAATGAGAAAGATGTAATGATAAGAATGTCACATATATAAAAAAACAAAGATGATTTGACTTACCAAACAAAAGCACTGGCAGGTCGATAGACACACAAACAAACACAAACATACACCCAAAATTCGAGCTTTCGCAACCCCTGGTTGCTTTGTCAGGAAAGAGGGAAGGAGAGGGAAAGATGAAAGGATGTGGGTTTTAAGGGAGAGGGTATGGAGTCATTCCAATCCCGGGAGCGGAAAGACTTACCTTAGGGGGAAAAAAGGACAGGTATACACTCGCACACACACACACATATCCATCCGCACATACACAGACACAAGCAGACATATATATATAAAGTGTGGGTTGCTTGTGCTCATTTACACTTCTAGTTCTGTCATGTTATGCTATAAGTCGTAGTATGAAGCATTAGCATCACAGGAAAATGATAAGATTCAAGTCATGAGAACTAATTGATAAGTGAGCTAATCAGTAAAGGTTTTTTTCAATTGTGGCAAATTCCTGCCAGTTATAGGAAAACGTGAAAGAATGAGAAAATCTGTGATACAGCAGTCACAATAAGTTAGACATTGCCTACCGCTTACACTTGGTCATGAACAAAAAGGCTGAGGAGAATAAGGTCTTAGGAATCCACACTAATGCATGGCTTTACTTTAATTAATGCAATCCCAGGGAGACAAAAGACCTCCATAAGGCATAAAGGAAACAGAAGCAGTTTACATAATGTCACTGTAAGTAAAGTAGATGCAAAATACAGCAAAAGGCCTCTCAGATGCTCAACAGTAATCCATTTCTCAGAAACACATATGGTCACAAGTCAATGCAAGTGTTAGATACATGTGAAGATTTCAAGTTATGCTCCACTCAAGAGTAAATCTGCTTCTTGTGCCATAATTTGAACACGTAGAAAATGCAGAGTAAGTTAAGTGCCGTCTCACACAATGTTATTTGTGCCGTTGGATAGCTTGAGACACAAAAATCTTGCATTTACAAGTAACAATTGTTACCAGTACACACTTGTTTTACTTCTTCCAACAATGCTTCATGCATAGTGCAGTTCTATCTCTTAACAAGGATTACGAGATTTATATGGCCACGAGCAAATTGCTATGTATACCTACACTGAGTGTAATACAAATGTAACACGTTACCCATTGCCATTACTTTTGATGTCAACCAATGTTATTTACATGAAGATGAGTCAACCAATGTTCTTTACACAAAGATAAAATAGTTCATTAAAACAGCTAACTTCTATACAACACTTGAAACTTACACGAGGTGAGTTAGAAACATATTCTTAAACAAAGCCATGACTATTATTTTATTTTACACTCAGATTTGTTACAATGACTTAGTAGTTCAATCCCATTTAGGTTCAAGATTATAAATTATTATCTGGTAAGTAAGGAAAATTATAAAACAGGAAACTAATAAAGATAAGCTTATTTTCATCAGCTTAGAGGCAATAGGGCCATAAGCATGTCACAAAAGGTTTCTACGCCGTAGGATCATATACTGACTGACTGGTAAGCATATAGGGATAACTGTTGAGTGCCCACTGCTCAATACTTTCATGTGAAATATACCAACCTATAAGCAGAAGTACATGACAACAGAGATAAAAAGAGAGAAGTTATAGCAACAGCTGCTGCTCTGTCTTCTAAAAAAGCATATGTGAAAATGTTTATTGTGTTTAGCTTAAGATTTTGGAGCTCCGACTGCATGCCTTTTATTTTATTATGTGTTTATGTATTTTATCTGACCATCTACCCCCTCTCTGAACTTGCCTCCCCACTTTGAAGTGTATTTTTATTTTCATTTTATTATGTCTTTTATTATGTCTTGTATAAAAATGTTCAATGCAGTTAAGAGGACACTCAAACTGAACTATTGTGAAATAGCAGATATAGATACTTTGTATTATTGCAGCTTTGTTCATTTTAAAATAGCAATTGAGGGAAATATTCCAAATACAAGGACATACCTTCTTATCTAAATAATTATTTGCTCTCACTGAGAGAAATGCGCACAGTGCACTTTACACAACAAATGCCTTTTGTGCTGAATCCAAGCACTGTGTGTGTGTGCACCATGATGCATGTTACGTTAATAATTTGGGTACAGTAGCAATCCCCAGTAGAATGGGAGATAGGAAAAGATTAGCCCACAAGAACTAGGCTAATAGGCATTTGGAATCATTGTCACTAATGGTGAGTCCATAAGCTCTATTGCATATGGCAAAATAAGGCACACAGACTTGGGAATAAATCGATTAGTGGCCACGCCACTATGCACATAGGCAAATGCAACTGCCAAAATGTATGATCTATCGATTGACACAAGAATGGCGTCTGTGCATTCCTGTGGTAGACTGTATAAGCTTGGATTGATTTTGATGAAATGGTTATTATTTATGCTACTGACAGAGCATATTGCCAGTGGGGGCCCATGGCCACATACTGCTGCAGTTAATCTTTTGACCCTCCCACTTTTACCACTTACTTTATTGTCATGTTGTCAGCTCTATTCTGTATTTCTTTCTTCTGTCAATGATGAGGTAGCCAGATTAATCAGAAGGAAGCCCTCTGGCAGTACCTACATGATCACATTCTTTTCCAGCTAACATTATACCAAGGTATTGCTCCTCTCTTGTTCCAGTGGTCTGTCTCAAATTCTCAGGTTTTGCCATAAGGCAAGCACATATCAGAAAGTAAAGTGTTACAAAGATATTGAATGCTTCCACTTTCGTAGCAAATGCCTAACCTTACGAGATAGAAATACAACTTTGCTGCTTGTCAGTTGTCACAAACTGTGTTCCTTCGTCACTCCGTTTGCTATGTGCACATTGCTGAGAGGCACACTCAAAGTTATTCCAGTCGAGTGGCCATTTCAAGTATTATGTCTGTGCCTATAGCTCTGCTGGTCATTGGTTTCATTGAATGGATTTTGTATAACTATGGCTACTGTAAATCCTACGGGCCACCACCACAGGTTGTACAAGATCCCCAGCCAGACCGTAGATAACATCTGATGAATCACACTACTTCACAGGCACGAGCCTCCCAACAGGTTAAGCTATAGAGTTTTGTATGAAAGTGTACTCAAGTTTTATGCAAATTTGTTAAAAATAATTTTATGGAAAAATAGTTTTCATATACCAGGAGTAAAAACAAACTATTTGTAATGAAAATGTTTGATACCTGTTTGATTAATTGCCAACTATGCCTCTTACAGGCTCATTCTGTATTCATATCTATCACTTATTGTTAGTTTACTTCCTGTATATTGTGAGTCACTTGAGCTTCCATTGACATGATTCCCACCTGCAAGTGTTGCAGTCACTGGTACTCGACACACACTCTCACACTCTGATTTGGCCAGCTGGCCCTCTTACCATCTTGACTCAGGGTCCATATTACAGCACCCGGGTGACCACCACAGCTTCAGCCCAGCTGGTCACCACAACTGCGCCCACTGCCACTTGACTCCACACATGCAGTCAACTACTGACTCCAAAGTTTGTAAAAAAAAAAGACATTATGTTAACAGAGACTTCCAATTGTGAATGATTCAAGTAACAACACCAATGGATAATGAGAGAGTAAAGTAAAAACAGAAATTTTGTACCCCCTGCCCCTACTGCATATTTCATAATCAGTTTTTATAAGATGATAATTCAACCCACCTTTAGTTTTAAGATCCCTTTTTTAAATAAAAAACAACACTAAAGGTAGGTTGCCTTCCTTGTATGTCAAAAGGAAAAACTTTTTGTGTTTTGAATTGATCATCAAGAGTGATTACCATCAGCCATTGTAACTATTACAGACCCATAACCGATTCGCATGGAAGGGGGAAGGAACTGTACATGGTAATGGATAATAATGGTAAAAAAGTTTTATTGTATTCTACTTCCATCATTTTAACTTAGCCTCAGGCAATGGTGTGAGCAGTTATGTACACTACTCCCCAATGCTTATGGCCATCTCCCACACTATTATGCTGAGCTAGGAATGCCACCACATTATTGCTGAGTGCTCACATTAGTGCTGAGTAAAAAACACCAACTTCCTGTCACAAACATGCCAATGGGAGGGCCAGGTGCCATCACATGGGGTACATAAGAGGGTCAGCTAGCTAGGGACCCAAAAGCAGGCGCTCTCTTGCCTGCCAGCTTCCTTACCCTCTGAACATGTCCACTAGTCCTTCCTATTGCGGGCAAAATGCTCTTTCCGTACCATGTATGGTTCACTTCGCGACCGTGACCAGTTTTCACAAATATTGTACACCTCAGTTGCAGTTCTTGGAAATAAAACCCATTTTTCTCTGAATCTTGGCATTTCTCATTTTATATTTAAGAAAAACACCACAGATGCCCACCTGAGCTCCTGATACCATCCTGAAAAGTACAGTCCTAACTGATAACTTGGTGGTAGTCATGCCGATGTAAAAGGCCAAACAGTGTTTACATAACAGCTGCTATATGACGTGTCTCTCCATTTGATAGTACGTGTTTTGCCAGTTACATGTCTGGTACAGGTGGTGGTGTGAGGGTGCACAGAGCAAGTCTTGCAGGGGGAACTCTCACAGGGGTAGGAGTCATAGGGTAGCGTGAGGGTGCAGAAGGAGCATTGGGTCTGACAAGAATATTGTGGACATTGGTAGGGTCATGAAAAGCTATTCTACTCATAGGTGCGGTGAGCAAAATTTCAGACAGAATGGAACTCTTTCCATTGCATAAATTTGGGATGTTATGGCCTTCTCAAAGTGGTTGATAAACACATTCAAGACCAGGACAAATGGTGTGCTCTGGGGTTGTTTTTTGGATGGATCATCAATACGAGAATTGGATGTGATGGCCCGGGAAACCTGCTTTTGAACTAGGCTGGTGGGATAATTGCGTCCAGTGAAGGCTAAGGTGAGAATGGAGGTGTATTGCTGTAAAGGGTCTGCATCCAAAGAAATATGTTTGCCTATGCCAAGGCTGTATGGGAGGGAACATTTGAGATGGAAAGGATTGCAACCGTCAGAATGTAAGTACTGTTGTTTGTTAGTAGGTTTAATGTGAACAGAAGTGTTAACTGGTCTTTGGTGAGGATGAGATCAACATCAAGGGAAGTGGTGTGGAATTCGGAATAGGACCATGTGAAATTTAACTAGGAGAAGGTATTCAAAGATTCCAGAAATTTTAACAGGTCAGCCTCACCATGAGTCAGGAGTCCATATGGCAAAGATGTCATCAATGTATCTAACCAGGGGCTGAAGGATAACTGATACCAGGAAAGCCCCTTCCAAGAGGCCCATGGAAAGGTTGGCATAGGAAGGAGGTATCCTGGTTCCCAAGGCTGTACCCCTGATCTTTTTGTATGTCTACACCTCAAAGATAAAGTAGTTGTTGGTAAGTACAAAGTTGATTAAGGTGAGCATGAAGGATGTCACAGGTTTTGAATCAGGAGAATATGTATCCACTAGAACAGTTCATAATGGGAAAGAACCTTCATGGCATACAGTCACTGTAAAGAAACTTCTAAGTAAACAGAGATCACTGCATAATAGGTGTAAAACAAAGCATAGGACTCTAGATAAAAAGATGCTGAATGAAATGCATTTGGCTGTCAAGAGAGCAATGCACGATGACTTCAGTGACTACTGTAGCAGAATATTGTCAAATAACATTTCACAAAATCCAAAGAAATTCTGGTCATATGTAAAGGCTGTTAGCAGCACCGAACTTAGTGTCCAGTTCCTCGTGAATGAGAGAGGAACTGAAATTGAGGGTAGAAAAGCAAAAGCTGAAATGCTTAACTCTGTTTTCAAATGTTCCTTTAAAAGGAAAACCCTGGAGAATTGCTCCAGTTTAATCATTGTACCACTGAAAAGATGAATGAAATAAGTATAACTGTCAGTGGTGTTGAAAAACAGCTGAAATCATTAAAACTGAACAAAGCTCCAGGCCCCAATGGAATCCCTGTCAGATTCTGTTCTGAATTTGTGGCTGAGTTAGCCCCTCTTCTAACTATAATCTGTCATAAATCCCTTGAACAAAAAACTATGCACAGTTCTTGAGAAAAGGCACAGTTCACACCCATCTACAAAAAAGGGTAGTAAAATTGATCCACACAACTACCGTCCAATATCCTAGACATCAATTTATGTACTGTGACTATGTCTACCGTATCTTCCTTCGCCGTCGGCGTTGTCGTTGTTACCGTGAGACACCGTTATACCAAGAGGAAAGGCGCGTTGATCTTAGAGCTTGAGATATGATGACCTTAAGCCATTGACAACACACAACGGTCACGGTAGCACCTGATTCCAGAATAGCTGCAGTAGCTAAGATCTACGAACTATCCCCTGTTGACCAGGTCCCCAAAACTTAACTCGTAACGAGATCCCTTCAAAGCAAATTGTCATAACGATCGTCTATAAAGGCTTCGTACAACGAGAAGAAATGTTACGGTTGATGGAATAATAACAGATACGACCAAACTGTCTTGTCTCTTCTGCTTTATTTAATATAACTTCGTTCACAGTTTCATTTCGCATTCACCACTCATTCACCGAAACCCTTTGATGAACAGTTTTGGTTGCTTAACACCAACAGTCAATGATAATGATACAGCTTTTCTCCTTTTTATAAATTGAAACCTGCTCTCCATGATATAATAAGAAAAAAACCGGTCTCAATACCGCGTCCCTCGTGAGATGCGAATAGACTTATCCCTGAATTGACCGCCCTGTAGGTGTACTCAATTTAATGACCACACTTCGCTGTCCACTATTTCGCGTAACTGAATGTCAATTTGTCATTCTGATTATACACTGTAGCTATTTAAAATTCGCCCCTATATTTTTCACAACGCACAATTAGCACTTCGTTACTTATTTTTTTTTTTTTCTAAGAGTAAACGAAAAAAAATGACGCCGTATAATCGGCTTAGTCGACATAAAGCAAAACACCTTAATATGCCCAATTTCACCTCTTCTTATAGGATCGGCTACCTTACTCATTAATTTACTACATATTATTTCCAATAACACTAAACAGGTATTGCCGTTATATTTTAATTGTATTCAAAAGCATGTTACTACTATTATGACCAACCAAATCGTCACAAATCGTGCGGCGTGCGTTTTTAATGATAACTTTATGCCATTCAATTTCCGTTACAGCTATCTTGACTCGTAATGTTACACGGCCCCCCAGACTGTGATGTCTTGAAGAGGGTTCCAGACAGAACAGGCTTTTTTTTTTTTGAACAGTGACAGGAGAGGGTATTTGTATTCGGCGAATACACTCACTCTCAGATTCACTCAACAAGTCAGTACATACATTCTACAATATTTAAGTTGAGTTAATGGGCCTAGACAAAATGCCCTTAACTAAATTCCACATTTGTTTATAGGTTGTCTTAGAAACACTTCACACTAATCACTTCATATTCACACCCATTTTTTTTCTTGGATGAAGCCCTCAGTTCTTCAACCGACTGTGCAAGGCAGGGATCACAGCCGGGTTCGACGATTGGCATCCTAGGCCAAAACCCTTATTGGGCCACTTGTTTAACCAGACAGGATTTGGTCCTTTTCTGTTCCTCTTAATTCCACTTTTAAATCATCCATCCTCGCTGTTCGGTGAGAGGATAAATCGTATTTCAGTGTCGACATTGTTGCTGATACCAAGAAGGTATCTTATGGAAATCGTCGGTACATTCTTTAATTTTCTTTGTAAGTTAGTATAAGTACGTATTTATCCATTGGTGCTTTTATTTAGTCCACTGAGTGTAGTCTTGGTATCATTCAGTGTTTCTTGAATCTATATTTTGCTCATTATTGATAATACTTCTTCAGGTCTATGTGAGGGAACAAGCCTTTAATTACATCAGTATCACAATCTGCCAGGAGGTAGCTCCCTTCCTGAGGTATTTTCATTATTTTGTATGGACCTGTATATAAATATTGCCATTTCTTATTCAGTCTTTTCCTGGTTGATGCTTTTGGGTGATTTCTCAATAAAATTTCTTCCCCTACATCATATGTGACTACTTTCTTCACATTTTTATCAAAACGGGTTTTTCTCAATTGTGCTTGATGCTTCAGGTTTTCGTAGGCCTTCTTCACCATATCTTCTTTCTTGGTAATCTTTTGTTCTATCGCAGGTAATTTCTTCATCCATTCTGGCACAATACTTTCACCAAATACTATTTGGTTAGGTGAATAACCTGTCGATAAGTGTGGTAAGTCATTATACACTTTCTCAAATTCATAAATCCGATCGATCCATTTATAATGTTGTTTGGGTATGTACGTCCGTAAAAATCAGTTCAACTCTCGGAAGATTCTCTCAACCGGATTTCCACAAGGGTAAAATCTTGAGATGTAAATGTGCTGGATTCCTTGTTCTTTCATCGTGTCTCTCCATACTTTGCTTGTATAATAAGCAGCGTTGTCTGTCAAGACCATTATAGGTTTGCCAAGCTCAGTTATATAGTTGTTGATAAATTTGCGTAACATGGGTCGAACGTGGAGATTTTTCAAAGGATATAATTTCACATATTTTGAAAAGAGATCATAGAAAGCCAATACATATCTGAACCGTCCACGTGTCATGGGACATGGTCCACAGACATCACATGACACCAACATTAAAGGTTGTTGTGGGATGATAGGATGTAATTCTATCTTCCGACAATAGTTTATGGGTTTCGCCTTCTGACATATTTTGCACTTCTTAAGAATATTTGTAGCTATACGTCCCAAATTTGGATGATAGCAGTATTGTGCTATTTTGGCTGTACATTTAGCGGCACCAAAATGACCCCAATTCAAGTGAGTGTACCATACTAGTGATTCTGAATATTTATTTGGAACACAAACTTTCCAAACATCTTCTTCATCCTTCTTTCGATACAATATTCCGGATTTTAATTGATACTGTTCTTGAGAGTGACTTAGCGTTTTTCTTTCAACAGCATGCCTAATGACTTTCCACAACTTATCATCTTCTTGCAGTTGTGGAATACTTCGACATAGCTGTGAAATCTGCCTCTCACAATATTGCCTTGATAGATTCATGACTTTTTAAAGTCAATAGTCCGTTCTTCACACTCGTCGTCATTCTTTCTTTTCGGTAGTCTTGAAAGAGCATCGGCTATGATGTTGTCTTTCCCTCTGATGTACTTGAGCGTAATATCATATTCTTGCAGTAGCAAGGCCCACCGGGTTAAACGTGAATGGAACATCCTTCCTGTTAAAATAAAAGATAAAGCTTTGTGGTCACAGAATACAATGATCTTCTTTCCATATACAAAATAGCGAAACTTTCTAAGGGACCAGACCACGGCCAGTACTTCCAGTTCAGTAGTACAATATGCACGTTCACAGCTAGAGAGTGTTATGCTGGCAAGCCCAATTATTTTGATGGTACTGATATCTTCTGGATTGTCCATTTGGAAAAGAGTGGCACCCAATCCTGTTTCAGAAGCATCCACAGCAATATAAAAATCTTGATCAAGTCTCGGATGATGTAACAGTGGAGCATTAGTCAAAGCATTGCGGATGTTATCAAAAGCTTGCGTGCATTTGGAATTCCACTCCCACATGACATTTTTTCTTAACAGCCGTAACAAACAGTCTTGGCTTCCTAATTGATTGGGTAAAAATCGTCGAAAAAATGAAACTAAGCCGATAAATGACTTTAATTCCGTCCTATTTTTTGGATAAGCACATCTGTTAATCGCATCCATCTTTTTAGGATTTGGTTTTATCCCTTCAGGAGTGATTATACGTCCAAGAAATTTCAATTGGTTATGAGCAAACTTGGATTTGCTCAAATTTACAGTAACTCCATATTCCAAAAATTTCGTAAAAACTCTTCTTAAAAAGTCCAAATGTTCCTCCCAAGTTTCAGAAGCAATTAGCAAATCAACCACATACAACGTAACTTCATTCAAAAGGTCTCTGCCCAGTACGGTATCTAATGCCGATATGAAAACACCACCGCTTATTTTCAACCCAAATGGCATGACGGTAAACTGGTAACTTCGGCCCAGAAAAATGAATGCAGTATATTTTCTAGATTCTTTCGATATTCTAGTTTGCCAATATGAACTACGCATATCCAAAGAAGTTAAGAAGCGGGCACCATAAAACTTTTGTACTAACTCTTCTAGGTTCTCCGGTTGCGTTTGTACAGGTATAATGATCTTATTGATCTCTCTGGCATCCAACACCAATCTGATGTCACCATTTGGTTTAATTACCGCCACAAGAGGGTTACAATATTCGGAATCTGAGGGCTCAATAATACCCCATTCTAACATTTTATTGATTTCCTTTCTGACTACTTCTTTCTTTGTCCATGGGATAGAATAGGAAGTATGACAAAAGGGTTTATGTGCATATGTCTTTATATGGAATTCAAAGTCTTTTATTATACCCGGACGTTTACTAAAAATCGACTGATATGCTTCCAACAAGTAGTACAATTCGTCCCTTTGGATAACAGATAAATATTCTGATTCAAACACCTTTTCCTGCAATGACATTTTATCCAACATTTCTTCAGAACATTCAATAAGGCAGATATCATACACATTTTCATCATCAATACTGACATATTTTACCATTAGATTCATAAACAACTGACTTGGAATTACTCGGCCCTTTCTCAGGGTGGCTGTCAAAACATTACCATTGGAATTAAATATACATTCACCTTTCTCTAAATTAATGATTGCACCGGTCTCACATAAAAAATCCAAACCTCAGATACATGGTACTGTCATTTTAGGAACAACCAGGAATGTACTTTCTATTTGAGCCCCCCGTATTGTAAAGTCGACACGTACCTGTTTCACAACTTTTTGCATTTTTGTGCTGAACGCGCCAGACACGGTACATCCTGTGATAGGAAAAGTGGGCATTTTTACCCCTCGGCTTATGTTTTAAACAGTCCAGCGTCATGACACTAATAGTTGCTCCAGTATCAATTAATATTTCAACATCAACATTATTTATACTTGTTGGAATTATTGCCTGTAAAATTTGTCCACATTTATTAGAAACTTCAGGTTTTTCTTCAATTAATTCATTCCTTATATCCTGATCATTATTGTACCTTAATACTCTCAGTTCAAATTGATGCCTGCCTTCCTTCTCCTTTCCAGTCATCCTAGGAAGGCATTTGGTGACTGGTATTAGTTTAATCTATCTCGTTGAGTCATCGGTGGGGGTTCATGAATTTCCACAATCCGTACAGTATGATCCGAGTTATGGTATTCACCCCGTCGCACATTGGAGGCTCCTTCACCCATTGGTATAACTCCTTGTGCTGGATGAGGGCTCGAGGCATTTGTTCCATCCTGCCGATGAACATTATGCTTCGAATTATCTTCCCAAGGTCGAATACAATTGGGATCATCACTTGGGTACCTGTTACTCTTATTAATATCACTACTACGCACATTCGCGTCACCATATCGAGGTTTACCTCTAGCACAGTAAGTATCTCTTCTATATTTATTATAATCATTGTTTTTATTGCAACCATAGGATGAAGATTGTCCACGCTCCTGTGATGCGGGTTTGACCTGGTTTTCGGTATTATTATTATCATACGTTAAATTATTATTATTATTATTATTATAATTATTCGTATTACTATGAGTGTGAGTCGACATTTGATTACCACTCATTTGTCTTGCGTCTTCCATAATCATATCTATAGAGTCAATCACCGACAAGAACTGTTCTACATCGTGGTCAGGAACATTTATTAACTTTTCACGTATATTTATGGGCAACCTTCCCTTCAAAATTCTGATCACTTCCTTGTGAGAAATTGGATCACTCCAATAACGTGTCTTTTCAAAATATTGCCTTAAAGTACTCCTTTTACTGTTAAAATACTCAGGTTGGTAAACCTCTTTTCTCAATTTCTCTTGTTTACTCGACGACCAGTATTTAGCCAAAAAAAGTTGTTCAAACTCAGCGCAAGTATGGCAACTTTCACTTACTTCAGCGGCCCATAATGCGGCTTCTCCGGTAATTTTGAATACTATAAATTGAAGTCGGTCGTGTTCTGACCAGCTACGTGGAAATATTCTTTTGAAATTATTGATAAAGATTTTCGGATGCAGGTTGTTCTTTTCAGTGGAGAATGTTGGGAATTGTCTACTTTTAAAAATGCTGTTCTCCACCTTTAAAGAAGACAAATATCCTCGCTGACCAAAAGAATCATCATCTTTACCAACCGAATCATCAACTTCCCAATGCAAATTTTCACCACAATTGTACTTCGTATTTTCACATGTTCGGTTGTTTTTCGACCTATTCTCTGAACGTTCGTCCTCTGTCAACAAATTTTGTGATGACTTTAGTTCTAACTCTGCCAATTTATGATTGGTTTCCTTTTGCCATTTAGGTAACTCATCAACTATTTTCTCTTTTATTTTCTGAATTTCACTAGTGAAGAGCTTAATTAATTCATCATTTCTACTTAGGTGCTCATTGATATTTTCATTTGGCTGGGATCCAATAGTAGTCTTAACCTTGTCTACAATTTCATTTCCTTTTATTTCTATCCATTCAGATAGATCTTTGTCAAGTCTTTTAGTTTGATCTACTAAATACTTGTCAATCCCCTTATGAGCATCGGACTCAAACTCGACTATTTGTTTCGAAAGCTCTTCTATCTGTGCGCTGGTATTGAAACAGCTGCTTTCACACTTAACCATCCTATTGGACAGGCCATCATAACTCTTCGAAACTACCTCATATTTCTTTTCTATGTCATGAAGTTTTCCCATTAAATTATTATATTGCCTTTCTAAGGTGTTAGAAAACTCTACATCTAGTTCTCCAAATTTCGCATTTAATTGACTCTCCCAGTCCGCCTTTAATTCTTTCTTAGTATTTTCCAATTTATAATCAAAGGTGTTCAGTTTGCTTTCCAAAGAATCCATTTTAACTTCTAATGAACCAAATTTGGCCTCAAATTTTTCGTTTAACTTTTGATTGTCCTCTTTTAATTGCTTATTATCTTTTTCTAGTGAACCAAGTCTTCCATTCATTACACCCATTTGAGTATTTATTGATACCAGCATATCAAACATTTTTTGATTAATATTTCCATTTTGAGGATCAACTTGCTGATCTATTTCCAAAACCTCAAGATCTTTATGTTCTCCCATGCTGCTTACCTTACTTATCATTGTATTTGAATCTCCTAACGGCTCTAAATCAATAACTGTATTATTATCTGTACATGTCTCCTGTCCCAGATTGAGCTCATGGGATGCATCATCCATATCCTCTTCACTTTCCTCTCTCTCTCTACTCATTACTCTACTCAATTGCACATTATCATGTATTCTTTTAGTTCGTTTTGACATGATTATTCACTACCAAGACATACACTTATTTTCACTATGTATTTATATATATTTATCTACCGAAATCACAAGTCTCAACTTCTTTTTTTTATAATTATACAGTTATTTTAATCATACTTGGTAGTATCGCTCACTTTTAGCGATTATTGAAGAATACCTCTTTCATTGGACAGACTCACTGGCTGCTACAATATTTTCCAACTCTAGGGTTCGTGAATCCGGATGACACTCGACTCGATGCAGCAATCCTCCTCGATCGAGCCGCACGTTGTGGCGCCTCTTCTACCGTATCTTCCTTCGCCGTCGGCGTTGTCGTTGTTACCGTGAGACACCGTTATACCAAGAGGAAAGGCGCGTCGATCTTAGAGCATGAGATATAATGACCTTAAGCCATTGACAACACACAACGGTCACGGTAGCACCTGATTCCAGAATAGCTGCAGTAGCTAAGATCTACGAACTATCCCCTGTTGACCAGGTCCCCAAAACTTAACTCGTAACGAGATCCCTTCAAAGCAAATTGTCATAACGATCGTCTATAAAGGCTTCGTACAATGAGAAGAAATGTTACGGTTGATGGAATAATAACAGATACGACCAAACTGTCTTGTCTCTTCTGCTTTATTTAATATAACTTCGTTCACAGTTTCATTTCGCATTCACCACTCATTCACCGAAACCCTTTGATGAACAGTTTTGGTTGCTTAACACCAACAGTCAATGATAATGATACAGCTTTTCTCCTTTTTATAAATTGAAGCCCGCTCTCCGTGATATAATAAGAAAAAAACCGGTCTCAATACCGCGTCCCTCATGAGATGCGAATAGACTTATCCCTGAATTGACCGCCCTGTAGGTGTACTCAATTTAATGACCACACTTCGCTGTCCGCTATTTCGCGTAACTGAATGTCAATTTGTTACTCTGATTATACACTGTAGCTATTTAAAATTCGACCCTATATTTTTCACAACGCACAATTAGCACTTTGTTACTTTTTTTTTTTTTTTTCCTAAGAGTAAAACGAAAAAAAAGACGCCGTATAATCGGCTTAGTCGACATAAAGCAAAACACCTTAATATGCCCAATTTCACCTCTTCTTATAGGATCGGCTACCTTACTCATTAATTTACTACATATTATTTCCAATAACACTAAACAGGTATTGCCGTTATATTTTAATTGTATTCAAAAGCATGTTACTACTATTATGACCAACCAAATCGTCACAAATCGCGCGGCGTGCGTTTTTAATGATAACTTTACGCCATTCAATTTCCGTTACAGCTATCTTGACTCGTAATGTTACATATGACTTCACTATTTTAGTGTAAAAAAAACATTTTGTTGTAGAATCTTAGAAGATACTCCAACTTAATGAGGTATATTGAGAATGTAATGACCTCTTCGATTCTAACCAGCATGATTTCAAAAATATCAATCATGTGAAACTCAACTCATACTTTTCTCACATGGCATATTGAAAGCTTTGGATCAAGGGAACAAGGTAGATGCAGTGTTTCTTGATTTCCAAAAAGCATTTGATTCAATACCACACCTACACTTATTGTCAGAGGTACCATCGTATGGGATATCAAGTGAAATTTGTGACTGGATTGAGGACTTTTTGGTAGGAAGGACACAGCATGTTTTTTTTGGATGGAGAGTCATCACCAGATGTAGAAGTACCTTCAGGTATGCCACAGGAATGTGTGTTTGGACCCTTGCTGTTCATATTGTATATCAATGACCTTGCATGCAAATTAACAGTGAATTCAGGCTTTTTGCAGATGATGCAGTTATCTATCATGAACCACTATATTCAGTCAGATCTTGATAAGATTTCAATGTGGTGCAGAGATTGACAACTTGCTCTAAAAGTTCAGAAATGTAAAATTCACAAAACGGAAAAATATAGTATCCTATGGCTATAAGATCAATCACCGGTGAACTTGTACAAATACCTGGGTGTAACACTTTGTAGGGATATGAAATGGAATCATCACATAGGTTCAGTTGCGGATAAAACAGGTGGTAGACTTTGGTTTATTGGTAGAATATTGGGGAAGTGCAATTGGTCTGCAAAAGAAATTGCTTACAAATCACTCGTGTGACTGGTTCTAGAATATTGGTGAAATGTGTCGGACACGTACCCGATGGGACTGACGGGGGATATTGAACATATACAGAGAAGGGCAGCACGAATAGTCACAGGTTTGTTTAAACTGTGGGAGATTGTCACAGAGATACTGATGGAACTGAACTGGGAGACTCTTGAAGAGAGACATAAACTATCCCGAGAAATTCTATTAACAGAGTTCCAAGAACCAGCTTTAAATGATTACTCTTGGGATATACTTCCACCCTCTAAGTATTGCTCACATAGAGATCATGAGGATAAGATTAGAATACTCACAGCACACACAGAGGCATTCAGACATTCATTCTTCCTGCACTCCATATGTGAATGGTACAGGAAGAAACCCTAATAACTGTTATAATGGAATGTATCCTGTGCCATGCACCTCATGGTGGTTTGCAGAGTATAGATGAAGATGTAGATATAAAAGGGGTTTTACTTATGTAAGCTTTGGGAGCCAGTGGCTAATTCTTCTGGCAGAAATATTGAAGGGAAAGGAAGAGGGTTAAAAGGAAAGAAACTGGTGAGGTTTAGAAGAAGGGAAGGGGTAGAGTTTGGAAAAGTCACCCAGAGCCCTGGGTCAGGGGAGACTTACCAGATGGGAGAGAAGCAACGACTGATAGTTGGGACTGCACCAGACAAGATTTGAAAACCTGATAGCTTAAAATTGGAAGAAAGGGTAATATGCAAGACAGGGATTACTGATAAAATATTGTGCACGAGTTCATAAGACGGAAAAGCAAAGTGAATTATATGTAACAGGTACGAGGGGAACTGCGGAAAACAGACAGGTCAGAGAATGAAAGATGTAGAAAACTAAAACGGAGTGAAGAAAGGAGTAGTTACTGTGAAGAAATCCTGAGATGGAATAAATTAACGTAAATTAAGGCCAGGCAGATGGTGAGAACCAAGAACATGTTGTAGTGCTAGTTCCCACTGACAGAATTCTGAGAAACTAGTGTCTTGGGGGGGGAAGAATCCAGATGGTACATGTGGTGAAACAGACACAGAGCTCATGACCATCATATTGTAGAGCATACTCAGCAAAAAGATGATTACACCAACATGTTACCAGTGTACACCCTCTGCCTATGACCATTCATCCTAACTGATAACTTGGTGGTAGTCATGCTGATGTAAATGGCCGAACAGTGTCTTCGAGTATATAGCAGCTGGTATATGACATGTGTATCTCTGTTTGACATACATGTTTTGCAAGTTACAATGGTGGTTTACATAGTGGGAGGATGGTGCATAGGGCAAGTCTTGTAGCAGGTACAGTCATAAGTGTAGGAGCCTAAAATAGGGAGATGGGTGCACAAGGAGCATAGTCTGACAAGGATATTTCGAAGATTGGGAGGGCGATGAAAAGCTATTCTGGGTAGATGAAAAGCTATTCTGTGTATGCTGGGCAAAATCTCAGGCAGAATGGGTCTCATTTCAGGGCATGACTTTAGGTAATCATGGCCTTGTCAAAGTAGTTGATTAATAAGTTCAAGACCAGTATAATACTGAGTGAGTAGTAGTGTGCTTTGGAGGGTGTTTTTTTTTTTTTTTTTTTTTTTGGGAGGGATCAGCAGTACCAGGATTGGATGAGGTGGCCAAGAAAATGTGCTTGTGAACTAGGTTGGTGGTATAATTATGTCCATATAAAGAGAGTGTTTATTGTGAAGTAGAGCATATTGAAATATATCTGTGAACAGAACCAGTCTGTCATTTCACAATTGAGTTCCACTTTTTTCTAGATTATGATCTCTGATGAGCACTGACTTGAAGAAAATATGTACATTTTACTTCTATACACCATTGAAAAGAGTGAATACAGATAAGCTGGTCAGTTTGTTTGAGTGTGATGTCCATTTTGCATGTTGCACCAGTCTACTAGTATATCACCACAAACTTGTAACAGTGAGACTTTCCTTTGTTACAGCAAAACAGACAACAACGTAAATAGTTCTTCAACAGGAATAATGTTCTACCATTGAAATCAGACCTAAGTGAAGCTTGTTGCTGATCAGTGGTAGTCAGGAATAGCTAGTGGAAGCTTCTTCAGTCACAGCACTGAGGTTCATCTCGCAGCCAACTGTAGCATAAGGACAGACTGGTTTTTCTGAAATTGTATTTCCCACATTTTCAACCAGTTAACACTGAAATGCTCCAGTAATGCCACAAATTAAGTTTGTTTCTATTATAGGAATACTTCTTACAATTATAGAACCAGAATAAATAAATTAAAGGAAACAACTAAACAGTAAAGCCTACAAACATACTTGTAAGTCCCCATTTGAAAGCTGATCGCAACAAGAGTTTCCTGGCTGATTACTGATTAATGCAGCTGCAAAGATTGCACATTCATTACTATATGTTGATACAGAGTTTAGCAGTTCATCTGATATGGATTAAGGGGGGGAAACCTTCATTACCCTACCTTAAAAGTCAGTAATTGTTTGGTTGCAGATGTAGCGCTAGGAAACTTTCCAATTCTTCTCAGCATCCTTTTAATTCAATCCATTAATTCATTGACACACATTAAACATTTATTACACCAACATGGGTGTGGGGAAACATCAGTTACTGTGAGTAGTGGATTGCTTTCGATTTCAAATAGTTCAAAGTTCCCAAGAAATTCAGCTAGAGCTATACTTCAATTAAAATAACTTTGTGATTGATGTTTCAGTGAGTTGAGTGGTAGGGTCTGAGTATCAGCCAACTGCAGCTGTTTCTTGGGCTGCACAAGCCAGCTGTGTTGCCTGTGCCATAGCATTTGCAAAGCCTTGCTATTTGGTGCAGACTGCTAGAATGGGAGGGGGCCACATGAGGCCCGTGTCACATGAGACCATTGACACGGGCTGTGAGGGGAGAGGAGGGGGCAGAGAGTCAAATACACAGTTGCTGTGGCCATCACCAGTGCCCTCCATGCCATCGACAAAGACACTGATAGCAGTTGTTAATTACTTCCCTAACAAACATGCATGCAATTATCAATCGCAAGAGCACGTAGCTTGTTGTGTATGAGCCAGCAACACCAGTCCCCACCACTGGTATCTGTCAGTCACAAAGCCGAGGAAGATTACATTTAGTTACATTCATAAACCACAGTGACTTAATAGCTCTTGTGGTATGACGCTTTGCTCTTTCATAGTTGGTAACTGCTGATCAACAAGATCTTAGCAGCTCTCTCTGACTCCTGCATGTCAGTAGCTAGAAACAGTACTGATAAGTTTATTTGACTGGAAGTTGTCATCTTCGCACCTTTTTGCTTCAGTGCTGTTTGTGGCTGGTACTAGTGACAGTCGCACATTTCCGTTCAATGTATTGTCTCTTTTCTGCAATAGACTGCTGCTGCCTGGTGTTAAATTGAACTTGCACATCTCATGACATAGATTTCCCTACATCACACCATAAACATCACTGATAAGTAACAGGTGCACAAGACTCATTGCAACAACATAAGAATTACATGATCTGAATATTAGTCATTTAATAAATGTTCAAGCAGACTTGTTGAAAGCCTCTTAGTTTAGTTTTCATAAATCATTCTCCACAGAGAAGCCATACAACACCTCACAAATTAAGTCTTGGCAGAGCACAAGAAGAAAAATTATCCTGATGGTATATTATGTGATATCATCTGAACAGATCACAAAATTCTACTTGGCAAACTGAAGTGTTATGGTATCCCTCTTCATAATAGAAATCAGAGTCCCACTCACAAACTCTACCACAGACATGAAAATAGCTTCAGAATAGATGTTAATAATGTGTGAGGCTCTACAACGGTCTGTATTGAGCCCACTGTTGTTCTTAACCTATGTAGATGTTCTTACAGTCATTTCACAAGATGGTCCAGGAACATATTAGCTGACGAGCAATAACGAATATTAATTAGAGATTCAATTTCAACCTTGGCCAACACAGCTCAGGTGATTGCTGAATTGATCTACAAATTATTCTCAGCAAACAGGCTTAATCTCACCAAGATTCATATTATGTGATTTAGAACAAGCAAAAATGACCTGTTAGCTCTAGAAACAGACAGTAATGGCCAAGCACTATGAAATAGGATAACAATTTAAAATTGAGGTAACCCACAGATAAACTACTCAAAAAGCTCAGCTCAGCATGATTTGCCTTTAGAAGCATCATTTATTTTGCTGATGTGAAGAACGGAATGTTCACTTACAAAGGGTGCTCAAAAAGTTTTGCACAGTCGCCTCTAATTTTTTTATGTTTTTTGAACATACTTAGAACATTTAGCTATAAGTTGGTATATGAAAGAATTTTCTTTTATTTACAGGTGAGCCATAATGGACCATGAAGTAGATGTCAGGTTGTGACAATGGTCGGTGATGGAGTTCCTCTTCAAGACCGGCGATGACTGCCACGTCAATTCACAGGAAGTTGCTCCCTGTTTATGAGGAGGACACAGTGGATTGCAGCAGTATCCAGCTGTGGTTGCAGAGGTTTAAAGAAGGTGATTTCTCTCTACTGTACAATCCACGATGCGGTAGACCATCGACGGCAGTGAGTGATGTGAATAAGGAGACCATTGATCGAATCATCCAAAATGACAGATGTGTGATGACACGACAGCTTGCTGAAATGACTCGTTTGTTATTTATTGGGTAGTGTGGTATCACTGGTACAGTCACTAGGCTACAGAAAAATGTGTGCACGTTGGGTGCCTAGATTACTGACAAGTGAAATGAAAACAATGGGGAAGAATGTGTGCGAGGGTTTCATGAAGACCTTATAACGGTACTTTGCAGGCAGGCGTGTCAATTAGCATCATATTAATTAAAATCAGGGATAAATAGACTTTATTTTGGAAGAATTAAAAAGGGGAAAGTAATACGAAACTTTAATAACTGCACAGTATTACTAAGAAGCAATATAATAAAAAGCAAAGTAGCAAAGACCAAGTGGGACAGAAAGATATAGGGGCACGTTTGTTTTTTAATACATATAAAAGAACATGTAACACATTGTTGAGCTCTCTACCTTCAGTTGCCGCGATCGGGCTAGTCGATGAGAAAGTGGTATGCGACTGAAAAAATTTGTTAAGGATATTATTTAAAGACTCTTCAAGCACGTTTAAAATACATTACGTGTGAGAAAGTGATCAGAGGAGTTTATTGTCGGGTGAAGTGAAAATGAATCCGACAACATAATTCGAACTTTGTGTTAGCTGGGAAAAATACTCTTGGGAAACTATTATGGTTGTGGAACCCACGAAAGTTGTGTGCAACAGAAAGCTATAGTTTACGTAATTCTGCATTTTATAAAATGGTGAAACGCGTGTGCGTGGAACATTAATAGAATCTTATCCTTGGACGGTTGTGGGGGTAACTGATACAAACAACACAACAGCATAAAAAATAGTTTGCTTATTAACTATCAGATATTAATTAACAGAGAACTAAAATACTAAAAAAGAAGGATAGGATCATCACCTCCAATCCCGATTCATATTTCATATTTAATTAGTGAAAAGAGAAGTGTTAATAAACAAACTACATTTCAATTTTATCCACAATTTTGGCTTCATTACGTAGTCTTGAATACACGATAAACAATATCTGTGGAAGTTGTATGCAACGTATCATCATAATATTTGGCCAACCAATATTGTGGGACACCAAAAATGTAAATGCATGAATTTGTTCTTACAGCGGATGTATAATGTGTGAGTGCGACGAACTATATTGAGAAACTGAACATCCATTACGTACTTGCATGTTTATCTGCAAAAATGGTCCTTGTCGGTACATCAGCATAGAGTTTGAACAGAATCACTGGAACATTGCAAACCATTCAGATTAATCGAACATCTAAATACGCATAATGCTGGTACCACCAGGATGTGTTCTTTCTCCTCACCCCCGTGGCAGTAATTGAATTAAGAGTCAGCCGGGAATAACATTTAAATCAAATGACGACCATTGGGCTAGCGTCACGAATTTTCAAACATCCACTGCCATGTATGAAGGCGAGTGACACCACAAGTGTTAATGTCGATTGAGGGGTGTCATCGTGATCGTATTGAATGACTTTGAGTGGTTACAACCTTTACTGAAGAGTGGAAAAAGTGTTTTGATGGCATCATTACCCAGGATGAAAGATGGTTGTTTTTGTCCGAACCTGAGAGCAAAACCCAATCCATGGAGTGCTGTCATCCAGGTTACCCTTGGAAGAAGAAACGAAGACTTTCACGAACAGCAGGCCGAAAGGTGATGGCCTCCTTCATCTGGGATCAGTGTGATGTCATTTTATTGACTTTTTGGAACCTGGCTCCACAATTAACTGGGGCCATTACTGTTTGTCACTGGACAAGCTGTGACGTGCCGTCAAGACCCACAGACCACAGCTTAAGGGTCAGCTTATCAGACTTCACCATGATAATGCCAAATCCCATACAGTCCTTATGATGCAGGAGAAAATCGGGAAAATGGGTTGGAAAATTGTTCCTCATCCTCCATACAGTCTGGACTTGGCTCTGTCTGATTTTTACCTCTTTGGTCATCTGACAGCACACCTGCATGATAAAACATTTGATAGTGAGAAAGACCCTATTTCCTGTGTCAAGCAATGGAGTAAAAATCAATCCCCAGAATTTTACCAAAGTGCATTTACATCATGGAAAGAATGTTGGGCCAGATGTGTCACAACTGATGGAGGCTACATTGAGTAGGCTTAATGTAAAGCTAAATGTCCCAAATATTTTCACAAAAAATCTCATTCTCCTCCTGCAAAAAATAAAAAAATCAGAGGTGACTATGTAAAACTTTTTGAATGCCCTTTGTGGATCAAGTAAAGGCAAACCTTTGTGTTTGGCATATTTTCACCCCCTTTTGTCTTATGAAACTACGTTCTAGGCCAGTGCAACTAAGGTGTTTTTCTTTTTTTTTCTTTTTGGAGAGAAGTTAGCATTAGTAATAACTGCACAGCTTGCAGAAGCCTTTTTAAGGAGATTGGAATTCGTATGCTTACTTCCCAGTACATTTATTTGTTAAGGGCTTTTGTTCCTACTCAGTTTCAGCTGAACTGTAATGTACCCAATCACAATAAAAGACATAAAAATAACTTTGATCTTGTCTTGCCTTCTTGCCTAGGGTTCAGAGTGGAGTTATGTACTATGTTGTCCACCCCCGGTAGCTGGGTGGTCACAGAATGTCAATCCTAAGGGCCCAGGTTCGATTCCCGGCTGGGTCGGAGATTTTCTCCGCTCAGGGACTGGGTGTTGTGTTGTCCTAATCATCATAATTCCATCACCATCGACGATGCGCAAGTTGCTGAAGTGGTGTCAAATCGAAAGATTCGCAGCAGGTGAACGGTCTACCTGACAGGAGGCCCTAGTCATACGGCATTTTTTTATGTACTATGTTGCAGAGGCAGTGAAGTCCCAAATAACATACGGCAAGAAATTGGAAATTAAAAATATATCTCATGGGCCACTCTTTCTACTAATTCCCTGAATATTTACGCCCAGGAATTGGAAAGTTTTGTTAGCTAAATGACAAGCAAAAGTGTTCATTCTAAAGTTGCATGACAAGCAGTAATATACTGAAAACAGGACTCAGTATTTACAGATGTAAGTAACTATTTTCTTTAAAAATTCTAATATAATCATGCAAATATTAATGTACCAACATGAGACAAACAGCAGCTATTTAGTGCAACTTGCACACACAAGCTTTTTTTTTTTTGAAGAAGCCACTTCCTTTCTTATTCATTTGCTGAGTACAGTGCATAGATTAAGTTTATGATTTACTTGTCTTTTGTTAATGTATACATTGATTTATTTCACAGATGGGATCTACAGAACATGCGGAATAAATTAATGAATGAAGAAAAATGTGAGATTGTAATAGCCCTCAGTATTCTGTCAGGACTTCTACAATTTATACAAGCACTGTCGTCTTTCCTCCAATTAAACATTTTGCTTCTTTTCAGTTAAATGAGGAAGAGTGGTGAAAGAAAGACAATGAAATAGATTAGTGCACTAGAACAAAGATTCTTTTAATCTGGCATATGGATATGCTATAAATGAACAACAATATTCTTACTCTATAAGTTTTGGTAAGTTCTGCTGGGCTTATCTTTGAACATAGCCCTGTAACTATAATGCAATATGTTTTTTCAAGGAGGTTCAGAAGAAAATCTTTTTCCTCCACATGCCTGATGAGGAATGCCAATTAAACTGTTCAAGTGCAGGTTTTATGCAATTAAGTAGCTTCAACTATTTCTCTTATAAATTATTTGTACAATCAAGGCTCATATATCTGCAAACACATGTCAACTACATTACTAAAAACAGCTTAAACTCTGAGCGTGGATGAAACATCATATGCATTGCAAGTTACATAGCTTTTAAGGGAATAAATAATTCCTTTTCCTTTTGAAGCTCTCATAAAGAGGTTTGTACATCTTTGGAATGAAATACATCATTGATTCTGTATCAGGGATCCAACAGTTTGTTGCTAGGTTTGTGGAGGTAAGTTGCATTAGTTGTCTGCATTCGGGTCATGTAATTCACGTAAATAATGGACTGCTGATTTGCATATGTGGTGATGGCACCCAACAGCAATCCATGAGGGTTGCACAGGATTTATCATTGAGATATCAACTATAATACTCCTCAAACCACTGTAGTACTATTATGGCAATTATGCTGCTGAAAGATGACATCACCGTTGGGAAAGACATCAAGAATGAAGGGGTGCAGGTGGCTTAGGTTCATCAATTTCCTTTCCAAATTCATGACTGCTCACTATTATGTTAGCTTGTCTTCAATTACTACCACATGTGCCATGCAAACACAGGAGAATGTCTTCCATAGCATAATACTGCTCCCATCAGCCTGTGTTCGTGGTACGATGCACATTTCAAGCCGCCATTCACCTCGATGAAGGTGTTTCCAGAGATGGCCATCGACCTGGTGGATCAAAAATGTGAACCCTTGATCTCTCAGAATGTGTCCTATCAACCATTTCTTTTGGTCAAATTATGTCACAAATTTCTTGTATCCGCAATTCTATTCAGTGCCTCCTCATAAGTTACGTTTTCAACATTCTTCTGCAGCACTGCATTTCAAAAGCTTCTAGCCTCTTTTTGTCTAAACTGTTTACTGTCCATGTTTCACTTCCATACATAATGAGTAATCAACGAAAATGATAAGGTGACACAGCACTACAGATAAAATAGTGGAATAAATCTAAAATAAATGTGGGTACTATTATTCTATTAAGAGTATTTCAGAAGGAAACAGACATTTTTTGTCCTATTCTAAATGAGGTTATTTGGTTTTAAGTGAAGTAAGTACTTACCATGCCCATTAACAGTATTTCAGAAGGAAACAGACATTTTTTGTCCTATTCTAAATGAGGTTATTTGGTTTTAAGTGAAGTAAGTACTTACCATGCCCATTAACAGTATTTCAGAAGGAAACAGACATTTTTTGTCCTATTCTAAGTGAGGTTATTTGCTTGTAAGTGAAGTAAGTACTTACCGTACCCATTAATATTGTCTGTTCTTTACGGCTTAGCACTTTGTTAGTCATAAACAGTACATATGCTAGACTGCCACAGATTTAATCAAACATGGTACCATCTACTCAGTGCCATAGGTAATGGTGCAATGCTATCAATACGTGATGATTGTTGTCAGTGAAGGCTGACATGAGATATTACATCATTTTGCTTTCCAAACTTATGACTGTTCAGGAAAGTATCTGATTACTATTATTTTTGTATCTTGAAGTGGCTTCATAATGGGTTTAAATAAGCACCTAAGTGTTCTTGCTGTTGAGTTCTGGTTGTAGGTATCTTTCTGACAGTACACAAACTCCACCAACAAACTTTTAGAGATGGTAATATGGACCAAAATAAGAAAGAAATGTCTAGTAAACAAGGGCTTTGCAGCACATACCTAAGAGCAATGAGCACTTGTTCATCTTCGTTACTGTGAAACACATCTTTTTTACTGAAACATCTCTTATTTGCAGTGACATAACGGGTCTTCGGGAGCATAGCTTTCATAAACTAATCCTGCAAAGCCTGGTATGAGTGCACTGCTCATCATAATTTTGATACTTTTTAGAAAAGCCTTCTGAAGTAGTTAAGGTATTTCAATCGAAGAACAAGGTCACAATATCTCATTTCTGAGAACTGATGGTATTTAAGATATCTAATAAATGAATAGTACTATACAGATTCGTTCAAAAGTCGTGCAACAAAGGGCAACTCTGTTATTTGTACAGATACCAAAATATGACAGGGGGCAAAACTGTTGGACATACATTTTAAATCATGATCTTGGTTCTCAAACTGATTTTTTTTTTTTTTTTAGTAATGAATATTAAAATAGCAATAGTAAAAATACAGAAATTCTAGCAGAAACATTTAACAAGTTACTAAATTGTGAAGATCCCCCAGAACTTCTTCAGATAAACACAGAAACCCCAATTAAAACACCAGCAGAAAATATAAATCCACCTACAATTAATGAGGTCTACAGAGCTTTGAAAGAACTCAAAAACTACAAAGCAAGTGGAGAAGATCAAACGTTTGCTGAACTTTGGAAATATGCAGCAGAACCAGTAAAGATAGCATTACACCAATGCATAGTAAAAATCTGGAATGAAGAGAAATTACCAGAAAATTGGACTACTGCTATAATACATCCATTACATAAGAAAGGAGAAAAATCAAATCCAGACAACTATAGAGGAATTTCCCTTTTGGACTGCACGTATAAGATCATGGCAAGAATACTATACAACCGCTGTAAAGATCAACTAGAACTGGAACTGGGAGAATATCAAGGAGGATTTAGATCCTGGAGAAGCTGCCCAGAACAGATAATCACCTTGAAGTTAGTTATGGATATCTACAAAAGAAGGCAAAAACAACTAGTCATAACCTTTGTAGATTTCAAAAAGGCGTATGATTGCATCCATAGATCTTCAATGATGAAAATATTAAGGAATTTTGGACTTCATCCTAAATTAATAAAAATGATACAGTTAACCTTAACAAACACCAAATCCAAAGTAAAATTTAGAGGAGAAATATCTGAACCATTTACGATTAAAACAGGGTTGAGACAGGGAGATTGTTTATCACCATTGCTATTCAATTGTGCTCTTGAATATGTAATGAGAGAATGGTACAAGGAAAATCCTATGAATATTAAAATTGGAACTAAGAAAGATAAAATAAACCTAAATTGCTTGGGATTTGCTGATGACCTAGCATTACTAGCTAATAATATTCAGGAAGCCACGAAACAAATAACAAGCTTACAAAATATAGCACAAAAATTAGGACTCCAGATATCATTTGAAAAGACTGAAATAATGGTAACAGATCCACTTGTAATAGATCACATCACAGTGAACAATAGGGAAATTAAAATAGTGAAACAATTCAAATACCTGGGTGAAATTATAACACATAAATTGGACGAGAAACCTGCATGGTGAGCAAGAACTAATAAAATGATAAAAGCTCAAAAACTAACATGGTCTACGTACAATAAAAAATGTCTATCAATTAAAACAAAATTAAAACATTACAAGACGGTGGTTCAACCAGAGGTTACATAAGGAAGTGAAACTCTTTTTAAAGTCACCCAGAAAAACAGAATTGACAAAATTTTAAAAGTAGAGAGAAGAATTGCTAGAACATGCATAAATAAGAAATATCAAAAAGCTGGGCAATGGCGGATAGTTCCAAATGAAGTGGTATACAGAGAACTGGAGCCCATCACCGATACTATACGAAAGAAAAGGATCTCTTTTTGTGGTCACATTCTGAGGACACCAGAAACCAGATTATCAAGGAAAATTATTGAGAAACTCTGGAATTTGAAACAACAAGGAGGATGGCTTAAGGAAATAAGAGAGGATATGGAAGAACTGGAAATAACTCTGGATGATTTGCAGAACAAAACGCCAAATTTAAAGAAGTTGAGGGACACAGAAATAAGATTTAAACCAAAAATTGACAAACGACATACAATGAAAAGGGTATTTACAGATGAGGAACGACGAAAAGCATTGGAACGAATGAAGAGATACTGGGCCACTCGGAAGGGGAAAATACCAAAGAAGAGGACCAGAAATGATTGACTGAAGTGGTCCAATGAGGCCGTAAAAGCAGAAGAAGAAGAAGAAGAAGAATATTAAAATTGTTGGAAACAACATTTTAAAAAATTTGACCTTAATATTGAATTTTTATTTTTTTTCAGCAATCAGCAACAATATACCAGTACATAATTCAGGAAAGAGTGGAAATAGTTCTTATCCTGCAGCAAGCACGAGTCTATGGGAAGCTGTGGAGGAACATTACGGACGGTATCCAGATCAACCACCCCCACAGGTAGTATTCATGACAAATCATGGTCTGGGCGGCCATGTACAGCAACAGATTGTACAACCTCAGCTTGCATAGTAGCTAAGCTGACAGTCAGTCTAAAAGGGTCACCTGGCTCACAAGTGTGGCTTCAGTCGAGCATCAGGATATTTTCCATAAATCATTTTCATTCGTATTGTGTGCATTTTGTCCAGGAACTTCACGGAGATAACACAGACAGACGAGCGCTCTAGTGCTTCAAGAATTTTGGGGTAAATTCTAGAAACACTAGGTTCTCCACCATCTCAAACACCCGATAGTTTAATGACAACAGTGAGAGAGCCTTTTTACTGCGCCACACGTGTATGTGTGTGTAGGAAGGACAACTGCCATGAGGAGCCAGGAGCTGTGTCAGATGAACAGCCCCAACAAGTGGTTACAAGCAGCGCCCTAGAAGTTATATCAGAGAGTATTTGGATAATGTTCCATGGTGTGTGGTGTCATGAGGATTGTTACAGACACAGATGAAGCGTGTATTATATAGGCAGAACATATGTAATTGTATGAGTGTATAGTCGATTCTGGCATTTATCTTGGAACCAGTTGGCTTGCTGGAGTTTGTACAGAATAATTGTTACTTTGGGATGAGAGTTGAAAATATATTGTTGTTGAATTGACAAGAGCCTACAACTACCTAATTTATTTCAAGAATATAGAGCTGGTTAATAATATTCCTCTTAACCTGATACAGTCTTCGAAGATGAACTGAACGGTGAGAGCAACATAGCTGATAACCCAAAGAAGATAATCGGCTGCACGCACAACGTGTAAGTCAACTGGAAGAGACATGTCAGTCATGCAAACCAACACCGCACTGTCTCTTGTCATCCAAGAAAGCATTAGAATGGGCCCGACCCAAGTGACAGGACCCAAAGAAAGCGGGAATTTTACGACAGAAATTGAGATAAGAAGATATTGACTTGCCGTCGCAACTGAGAGTAACACGACAAAGAAGCTGTTATGCTGAATTGGATTTTGCCTAAAAAAAAAAAAAAAAAGTTAACAAAACAAACACCGAAAAAAGGAAGATGCAGAGAATAGTTCGACTAAGAAGATTTGGTGTGGGGAAGTAGGCAGTTCTCACACATACGTCAACCCAGCTGATGCCGATGCAGTAACCAGCCGTTGCCAGCGCAGTAACCCGCCCCCGACATTGATGCAGTATCTTGCTAATGACACTGACGCGGTAACCAGCCACCATTGCCGTCTGCAATTGCCAACGCCGCAACCACCGTTCAATGCTGCCAGCACCTGTGCTGTTCACCGGTGCCGATTCTACACCTGCTCACTGACGCAATCTAGACCTCTACAAGGGGGAGGGCGAAAACCAATCCAGTTGAAAGAACTGTGGGACAATACAGTGTGGGTGTAGTTATTGTACACAATATTGTATTTTAGGTTAGATAATCACTAGGTTGAAGAAAAATAGAGAAATGGATAATATTCAGAAAGTTGGGGAAATGTCAGAACAAGTAATGGCTATGAGAAGTGCCAAAGAAGGGCCTGACTCGTCTGAGTTAGGGAATTTTATCAACACTTTAGATGATAAAATAGACGATTATTTCAAAGACCAGAAGGAATTTTTTAATGCTCTTAGAAAAGATTTTGATGATAATTTCAAGGAAAACCTAGACTTGATACACTCAATAGGTACTAAAACAGATACCCAGACTGAAACTATAAAAGCCCAGACTAAAGTTTTATGTGCAACTCTAAGTAAAGAGGTAGACTCTGTAAGTTCTCAGTTACATGATCTGAATGAAATTAAAAAAAGCCAAACAACAAACATAGATTCGTTGTACGTCAAAGTAGACACTCAGAGCAAAGAACTTGCTTTGGAAACTAAATTTGACACTAAATGTAATAATAAAGAACTCCATCTCATTGATAAATTAGAATCTTGTGAAAATGTATGTAATGTTAAATGTAATTCTGTAAGACAGAAAATGAATATCTTGAAAGAGAGCACAGATTGACCTAAGGATTAACATCGATTATTCCATTGAAAATTCCAGGTGTTAGTATAAGAGCTGTTACAACACAAACTGTCAGTTCGTGAGTAAATAATGTAGAATGGAATGTCAGGGAAAAGTTAGCCAACTTTGACATGATAAATGTAAGTAGTCTGGCGGAACCTTGTGAGATAATTATAGATTGAGAAATTACCAAGAGTATAATCTCCGGAAACATTTTGACTGTTGCTTTTTCCAAACCTAATGATGCTAGCAAGATTACGGATGAAGAATTCAAACTTGTCTATGACAAAGTAGAAAATAGAATAACTTTACCTAATGTTGTGTTACCAAGTAAAGTAGTGATTGTTTTGTTGTGGAGAGACTTTCACACAAAATTTAATGAGAGGTACTGGTATGCACTCGCTCAAGTGAGGCTAATACCAGATCCATTGGATCACATCTATTCCCCAGGGACGTTCACATTCTGTGTTAACGTGCGGAGTTATGACCATCAGTTCCTGAGTTGTTTTCGGTGTTACTTTCACATTAGTTTCCCTACACCAAATTCCCTTCAAATCTTCAACTGTTTTGTAATCTATTCATTACCTCTGAAACTATCTTATCGTATTAGTATTTAAGTGACTGAATATGACTAAAAGCTAGTGATTAATTTAAGAGAATCACGAGTGAACATTGATCTCTAAACATGGAATTAAATGAATAGAAAATACTACTTGTATAAAAGTGATATTATGGTACTATTCAAGCAAAGTAGTATCTAGACATCATAAACTGAATGAAGTACTTTATGTGTGTATGAAAAATAGTATAAACTGAGTGACTAAACAATTATGTTATCGTAGTGTATAATTTTCTATTTTTATAGAATAATTCTATACCTTTTGTGAGATGTAAGATAAATGTATCACTTTTGGAAACATGACTAACACTGCACACACACCACACCTTTCAAATGACCCTTGCAGACAAGTGTAACTGATTCTTCACCATTTGCCGTTCCGCAGGAGTTGCTAAACATCATACCTCCTCCAGCTCCTCACCTCTGCATTTCAGACGAACAACTCACAAATTGCTGAATAGTGTTTTACCTCAGCATTGAATATGTCAAAGGGGTCCAGTGGAATGGCTGCCTAGGTCATCAGATTTGACATCATTTGACTTTTTCTTCTGGGGTCATCTCAAATCAATAGTGTACAGGGACAGACCCTGAACACTGCTCGAAAACATCGGAGAAGGCTGTGCAGTGCACAATTGTTATGTGAATGTGTGTTTGGATGCCCCATCAACAGATGGCAATCAATCTGAACAATTCCACCAATAATGTTGAAATGGCAGTTCCAAGTCATTAATTTGTTTCAGTTTGATGTTGCGACTGACAGTTCTGTTACTAAGTCGTAAATGGTGTACGGCGATGACATTGATTCGTCTTTGTTTGTCATTTTGACAAGCAATTTTCCCTAAGTTTGTGATTTCAAGCAGACTAATAAAGTTAACACATAATTTACATGAGCAGTGAATCTTATGTCACAACAATTAAACTCATGATTTAAAACAATGATGCCCTCTATAGTCTTTTCAGTATCAGCACAAATAATGGAGTTGTCCTATGTTGCGCAACTTTTAATGCACTACATATTGCATATGTTCTACAGGATTACTTTATCCAGGTTAACAAGTTGTTGACTTACGAGGTTATCATCAAACTTTATCTTACAAGACTGATGATGGCCTCATAAGCTGAAAACCGATTAACCAGAATACAGTAATCCTGTATAACATAAGCATACTTTTCATTTATTAGTATGTTGTTCTACCGAGAATCATTGGAAGAATCGCTTTAAGACGCTTTGATTAGTATTAATTGCTTAAAACATCTATAACTTATTCAATCAAGTTCAGTCACATTATCAAACACAGTTTTCGTTTAAACGGAATGTGCAATCTGTAAAGGCCTTCTTCAAATTCTCAGAACAATATTTTGACCAAATGAATCATAGGGAAAATTGACCTTCGACATAATTATAAACAAAAAAATTAATTTGATTCCTAAGTCACTTCATAATTCTCGCATAACGTTCATTTGATACCATGGGAATGACTTCACATGCCACCAGAATAAAAGCAGCAGCTGCCTCAGTTGAAGGTGGTGAAATTATATGGACAGTTTTTGGAGTGTTGAGTTAGTTAAACCAGTGATTCTGATTTTTCTGTTGTATTAAATAATATACTGGCTGAGGCAGCAGTTGGATGTCTTTGTTTTTATACTGAACAATAATAAATTAATTGTTAATTTTAACCAATCAAAAAATGAAGCTGTGAACTTGCAAACCCTGACAACCACCAGCCACAAAGTAAGTATATCCATGCGAGTTGTGGAACTGACAATATGCATGCATGTTTCCTTTTTCTAAAATTAATAATGAAACTACCTCACTCAATTTCATTGTGACTGTACGTACCTAGGTTATGCAACATAATAAATAAAATATGAAAATCAGAAGCAGAGAGATGTCATTTGGTAGACTGAATGTGATAAGAAAGGAAAGACTATTTACAGTGAACAGTAAATTGTTTTGTATATTGAAAACAGTGTAGAAATTTGCACAAGAAATTTTCTGTCAATAGACAGAATAATAGGAAGTTTGAAGAGTTTAACCATACAGAAAGTTCAATCTTGGTGGGAGGGGAAATCAAATAGAAACCTTAAATATAAAAAAATTCGAAAATTCCTAACACAAGTGTATCACTTTTTGACATTATCTCCCTGTTATTCAACACACTTCTTCCAATGCACAGGAAGCACACGGATTCCTCTGGGGGAGGATTTCATAAAGTGCACAGTTACCTTTGCATCTCTTCATCAGAACATAATTTTTTTCCTCTCACTGACTCTTTGAGTGGTCCAAACACAAGCAATCACTACTTGTGAGGTCTGGTGAGTATGGCAGAGTATCAAAGTGCAGATCAAAGATGTGTTTCATAACTCCACATTGCTTTGCTGTATTGGCAGACTGCATCTGATTTTTTTTAAATATTGGAATATGGCAGACTGGTGACAGTGTTTTCCCTAATCAAGTAGTTTACCAAAACAATGCCTCATTCTTTCCAAAAGAGTCAGCAAAACCTTTCCTGCAGATGGCTGCATCCCTAACTTCTTGGGTTTCAGTGATTAGGAATGGTACCGTTCCTAACCTGCTCTCTTTATTTCAGGTTGGTGACAGTATACCTGACTGTGTCTCCTGTAATGATTCTCGTGAAGAAGCCATCACCTTCTGCTTCAAAGCACCACAAAAGTTCTTCACATGTACCAGTATGTCGCTATTTCAATTCTGGAGTGAGCTGTCTTTCAGATCTGGAGTGAGCTGCCATGGCACTTATCTTGCAAACATTTTTCGAAACTTAAGCAATTCATGAATAATGTGATGTGCGGAACCATGACTGATGTTCAGATGTGCAGCTACTTCATCCACTGTTACATGACAATTTGCCACCACAGTGGCTTCAACTGCTGCAGTAGACTCTGGTCTTACAAGGTAGTTTGGCTGACCTGGGTGCTGAGCATCTATCAAAGAAGTCACTCCATTTCCGAACATTCTAGTCCACACATAAACTTGCTGTAGTGACAGATGTGCATCACTATACTGGACCTTCATTCTCTGGCGGATTTCAATAGGTTTCATACCTTCACAGCTCACAAGATGTATGACAGAACACTGTTATTCTTCAGTGCATGTTGCAAGGGGGAAGCCACTTTTAACTCGTATTGTGGCTGCATTTCCCTTGTCTGCAGTATGGTGCCGCCAGTAGGGCATTCCTTGCATAATTGGTAACAGTATTGCCAGCTTACAGAACAATGACACAAAATGTTGATTTTTAAATACACTTTCTAAGGCATTCATTTCAATTCCTCTCTTACACAAGTTCTTGGGCACCTGAGACTGTAAACAGCTTATAGTGTGTGTGTGTGTGTGTGTGTGTGTGTGTGTGTGTGTGTGTGTGTATGTGAGAGAGAGAAAGAGAGAGAGAGAGAGAGAGAGAGAGAGAGTGTGTTTGTTGGGGCTTACGGGCACTCAACATCAAGGTCATCAGTGCCCTGACACATTAAAAGAAACAAATGTGGACAAATTTAGTAAAAAAGAAGCATACATGCAAAGAATGCGGGAAAAGATGAAAAATGCTGCATAAGAAAATAAAACGTAAGGAAAACGAGAAAGGAGCATCAAGGATGCCACAGGAAATTGTCACCGGCTGGCCACTTACATAAAATATGGGGGCGAGCCAGTCACCCTGTGAACAAATTAGGACCCTCTCCCTAAAATCTTGGTAAAAACATTGGACAAGTCACAGAACTTTAAAACTTTAACCACGTTCATTTGAGTATTTCCTGAAAGAGATGGCAGATCTACCAGCAAGTCAGCCACAGCCTGCTGGCCAGAATATAAAATACAATCCAATAAACTGTGACACACAGTGACCTGGATGCCACAAGTACCACACTTTGGAGGGTCATCTCACCGGAGCAGGAAGCCATGCGTCATAGGACTGTGGCCTATCCGAAGCCGAGTGAGGAAAAACTTGTCCCATCTACGACCTCGTCCCATCTACATGGCTGGAAGGAAGTACACCACACATGCGTTGTGGGCTTCACTGAATGGAGCTTACTGTCAGTCATTACCAGCCACTCATCCCCCCACCGACACATGACTCATGAGCTGAACAGTGAGGTGAGTGCGTACAGGCAGATGGCACACTGAAATACTTGCAGATAGAGACACATCTCCTTGGCTGTGAGATCTGTCCTTTCAATTCCAGCAATGCCAACGTGCCCTGGTACCCAGCAGAAAGCCACCTTGTTGTAGTTGGAAGAGAGCATCCTGGGTGGTCTGGACTATTTTATCTGCTGGATACAAATGTTGCAATGAGTGAAGGGCACTTAGTGAATTGGAACAGACAAGAAATTTAGGACAGGAAGAGTGTCTCATCTGCTCCAGTGCCCGCATGATCACAGACAATTCTGCATCAATGACAGTAAACGCTTGAAGCAGTTGGACTTGAGGACACAATCCAGAAAAACAACAGGGCAACCAACAGAATCCACGTTTTGACCCATCTGTAAAAACAGCTACAGAGTCCTGGTGCTCAGACAAAAAGGCAGAAAATGTTGCATTAAAAATGGAAGCAGGAGTGCAGTCTCTCTTGTACCACACCACATTTAAAATCACTCTGGCCCTCTCCAGTAACCAGGGTGGTAGGCAGTTAAAGCCCTGGATTTGGGGTCGTATGGGCTCCACACCGGGGGATTCCAGCACATGTTGCACACAGATCCCAAACACCATTGTGGCTTGGGGACAGTGGGAGAAAAGACGGTCCAGAGGTGGATGAGCAACAATATGGTGAGTGGGTGAGGTTGGAGCTGCAAGAAACTTACACACCTGGCACCCCAGGAGGAGCTGCCACCAGATGGTAAGTGGCGGTTCTCCGGCCTCAGCACAGAGGCTGGGTATGGGACTGGTCCGATAAGCACCTGTGGCCAGTCGAATCCCCGCACAATGGACAGCATCAAGGATCCAAAAATAAGAGGGCCTCGCTGACCCATACACCGTGCACCCGTAGTCCAGCCGCGAATGCACAAAAGCCCAATAAAACTGGAGGAGATGCACCCTGTCTGCTCCCCAAGACCTGTGGCAGAGGCACTTGAGGATGTTCAGTGCCTTCAGGGTTCTGGCTTTCAAGTCTCGCAGGTGTGGCAACCATGACAATCTGGAGTCAAAAATGAGGCCCAGAAACCGTACTGTCTCTACAATGTAGTATAGTGTCCCCTATATGCTAGGCAGACAAATTAAAAGGACAATGAGAATGATTAAAATGAACACACAAAAACATATCAGCAGAAAACTGAAAACCAGTCTTTGCAGCCCACTCCTCTAACTGCAGCACTGTAAGTTGCAACTGACGGTTCACCGTTGAAACCCTGGAGGAGGAACAGAAAACAGCAAAGTCCTCCACAAATAAGGAGCACTGTACTGGACTCCTTACAGTAGATGTTATACTGTTGATGGCTGTGGCAAAGAGGGAAACACTTAAAACACTGCCCTGGGAGGCACAATTCTCCTACTCAAATTGATCAGACAGTGTGTGACCAACTCGGGCTGAGACAGGAAAGACCAAATGAATATGGAGAGGTGGCCACGAAAGCCCCATTGATGCAGTTGTGCGAGAATACAGTGTCTCCAAGTAGTATTGTACGCCTCACTGATATAAAAGAATATGCCAATATAGGGATGCTGACGGAGGATCAGGTTGTCGACCATGGACTGAAATTTTCAGAATCGACACTGAGAGTGACTAAGGAGTTGCCTGGTCTCTAAAAGCGAGACCAGACGACGGTTAACCATCCATTCCAGGGTCTTTCCTACACAGCTCATCAAGGCGATACTCTGATAACTACTGGGACATGTGCAGTCCTTTCCTGGTTTGAGGAGAGAGATTAGAAATTGCCTCCCTCCACAAGTTTGTGAAGACACCTGTCTGCCATATTTGATTAAAACATTCGGGGAGGATTTCCTTTGATGCTGCTGGCAGATGTCGAAGCATGCAGTACCGAATGTGGTTGTGACTCGCTGCAGTGTCAGAAGTCCCAGTCAGTGCTGATTCGAGCTCCCACATGGAGAAAGGGGAGTTGTAGGCCTCAGAAATGTTCAACCGAGTAACTGGCTGTGTTTACAGGAAATCCTCCAGATGGCTTCCCGTATTTTTGAGGATCAAGTGAAACGATTGATGGAGTTCACAAACTCATGCCACGATCACTTTTTGCTCTCTTTGACATGGCGAGCCTTGGCTCTCGCAATTTGAAAAGTTGAGAGATTGTCCACAGTCGGGCAGCATTTAAACCATAGAAGAGCCGCACGCCTGTCCCGGGTGGCTAAATGACACTCTTCTGTCCACCAACAGACAGGTCGCCTCTGAAGAGGGCCGAAAGATATTGGTATGGATAGATCAGCAGCATGATGAATCACGTGCATGATGTGATCCACCCATTCCTGGACGCTGTCACGGTGTTCAAACAGGCAAACTGGCCGAACAGTGTCCAGCCAGCCCTGCCAATCATCCACAATGGTGGCTTCTGTTCCAGCAACACACCATCAAGTCGCTGAAGGTGGATTGGGAAGTGATCGCTGGAGTGAAGGTCATCAATGACCTCCCAGTGAACAGAGTCGGCAAGGGCTGGAGAGCAGAGTGATACGTCGCTGAGAGATACGTGGCTTAGAATGACCCAGTAGCAGCACAGCGTTTAGAAGGCACAGCTCTCGAGATGTCAGGAGCTCTCCAAAACTCAACCCCAATGGCAAGTAAACGTTCATCCCCACAGGACATGTTGGGCATTGAAGTCTCCCAGGAGGAGAAATGGTTGGGGGAGTTGCGCAATAAGATCTGTGAGAGCCTCAGAGTCTACTGCATCCAGTGGGGGTGGGGGGGGGGTGGGGTGGGGGGAGGTAAATAAAGAGAACAAACTGTAAGCTGGTGACGTGCAGAAATTTCAACTGCAACTGCTTGCAGGTCGGTATCCAGGCGAAGAGCAGAGGAGTGGTGCCCATTACTGACAAACACAGCAACCCCTCCTTTGGATCTTTCCGCAATGAGATCATCCTTGCAATATAGGGTATAGCCCCATAATGCAGGGGCATCAGATGCTTTGGAATGTATTTCCTGCAAACACAAGCACAGAGGGCATTGCTGCGCTAGCAGTTTCAGTACCTCCATGTGTGTACTGAATCCACTCATGTTCCACTGTATAATGGGAGCCATCGATCAGGGGTGGGGGCTAGTGCTTTCATCCTGACTTTCTGATGAGCAGGGGAGCCCACAAAGGGTGGAGGCTCAGGTTTGGAGCAAGGTAGTTGCCCCAATCTGACATCAAGCTCCATAGCCTCTAAAGAAGAATCGAAAGAGAGGTCAATGTCAACATCATCAGGCTGTTTTCTTCCTGATTCCACCAGTGTTTGATGTTTTGCCTTGGATTTTTTTCCTTGGGCAGACTTTGCAGCCACAACTGTGGTTGCGCATGTGGCAACATTGGACAGCGCACCAGATGGAACCTTTGGAGGGGCAGGGAGCTCTACAATGTCAGCAGCCACAGCTTTTTCTGAAGCTCTTGGGGGAGGGACAGGCTTAGAAACGACTGCAGCAGCACAAGTGCAGGGATACATGCAGGTACTAGTGCCGACACTAGCAGCCTCTGTTTGTGTAGCAGCGTCAGCTTTCCATGTGGGCTGTTTAACAACTGAAGTGAGGAACGTAGAAAAACACAGGGGGCAGCATGACTTTATGCTCCTGTATCTTCTGTTCTTCCAGATACATGCTGTAGTCCTGGCTCCAGACGGGGTGAGGTTCAGAGCAATTCACACACTTCAATGGAAACAAATAATGGACACCTTCATGGGCAGTCTGACCACACTTGTAGTATGCCCAAAGAGCTGGAATTTGAAACACTGCATTGGGTTGGGTACACTTAAGCGAAGGAAACCTGCCTTAATATGCTCAGAGAGTTTTGTGCTATTCAAGATAAAGGGATCAGACTTAAAAAGAACCTCATCCACCCTCTTCATGATAACTTGCATGTCAACTATTCCTTCTGGAGCCCACTCATCTCTAAGTTCCTCATTCGGAATGTCCACCAGATCCCTGCATGTCAGAACACCTTTGTTGTAATTCAAGGTGGTGTGCAGCTAAGTTTTTATGGCATATTCCCCAAGGGATTGCGCATTCTGTAGATTCTTAGCTTGTTGGGAACTAGCGGTTTCCACCAACAGCGTCCCATTATGCAATCGCTTAACAGATTTCAAATTGCCAGCAATGCCCTCGAGCACTTTTCAAATATAGAAAGGTGAAACTTTCTCAAAGCTGCCCTCTTTCCTTTTAATGATTAAAAACACATTCTGACTGCCAGCATGTGTTCTGTTACTAGTCTTGATACCCAGAGATTTGGCTCCTGAGTCAGGAGGATTGGCTGCACATGCCCTCTTGTTGAATTGGGTGTTGGTACCTACCAGCAGTCCACCCTTTCTGCTTGGAAGAGGTAAAGATTTCGAAGGATCCATCTTTGTCCCATGAGCAGCTACAGAAGTAAGAGTCCACCTAGACAGAGCCCCGCGTGCCTAGGTAAGCCTTATACAACTGAGGTTGCCTGCTAATGACTGTTCCACCTCAACAGCCATGCATCTCATCAGGGCGCAGTACTCATTGAGATTGAGAGGTTTGTCATAGAGGTTTATTCCAAGTTAAACTCTCCATATCATTACATTTAACTGCCACAAAATGCAAAACATAGCGGTTCATTATGTGTCAGCAATAACTGTGGTGCCCCCATCATCAGAGCTATCCTCAGTGTGGAATCAAAGAATATAGTTTGGGAGTGGTCAGACAGCTTTTATGATGTGTACCACACAGTGATCCATTATGGAACACTATTTTCCGGAATGCAGTGACTACATCAAAAAATAAATCACATTTAAAGAAAAGAACATTACTTAGCCAAGGAAATTATAAAGAAATACAAGCCAATTTATTCTGTTGTGCAAGTTAACAATGCAGTCTAAATGTGTATAATATGAAGTAAAGATTATTAAAAATTGCTTCTCCACTTTTTTTAAAGAAAACGGAAACGGATGTATCACAGATTTTTGTAACAAAGAGATGCCCTTACGTACAAATAGCCCAAAGCAAACAATTATTCTGCAATAGCAGAACACTATGACTTGCCAAAAAGTTTTTGTTGTTTGGTGGACACACAGCAAAAATCAAGATAACACAAATTTGATAAGAATTGTTACATGAAGTGATACATCTTTTCACATAAATGATGAAGTTCCCCATCATATTGACTGTGTAAACATGGAGAGAGTGTCTCCTTACACAAAATGCTCATGCATTGGTGCACTTCACAGTGAGCTGTCACTCAATAACAGCATAACTGGCTGAAATCACGAGTGTGAATAAAAGTCTTGTAACAATGGAGTCATTTCTAAAATATTGCAGTACATACATAAACATAAAACGTAACATGAAGTTAACTTTGACCCGTGCATATTTCACTAAGGCACTTTTTTACATAAAGATTGACTAACATTGTAAAAACACACATTCACAAACACATGAAAACCTTGAATTTCTTAAAGGCATAGTTTTATATTAAAAATCATTTAGAATAACACATGTAAAAACTACCAAATCAAAACTGTTCTCATGGCATTTCTCAACATATAAAATTTCCTTGGCTGCATTCTGGAGGGTACTGCACCACAGATGATGTGTATCAGCATTATCTCCAGTTGTTCTGGTCACACCAAGGAAACATAGTCACATGTCTCTGTTTTACTCTGGAGTCACAGTTGTCCAGCATGTTGCAGGAGCCTTATGTAGGCTGCTATACCGTGTTTGCTGAATGGGAGCACCTCATCAGAGGTATTAAGTAGTGTCATACCTTGACTCTTTCTTTGTATTTGCCATTTTTGTTTCCAATTTTGTAGATCTGAAGATGCCCAATAATAGCCAACACTGGTAATTGTCTTCATGAAATAGCAACAGTGGCAAATAAATGATCTGCAATAAAACATGTTATTACTGGATTTTTTATTTCCAGATTTACGCTCGTACTGTATCTGTGATGCAGTGAAATGGAAATGACAGTGTTCCACTGAAAATGTCCCCCCCCCCCCCCCCCCCGCCTCCTCCCATTTGTAGCTAAACATTTGAATTCTTGAAATTTTAAACATTTGATTGACTGTGATCCAGCAACTGTACGCTGTTTAATTACAGGACGTATATACAACCACTTTGATTGCACAAAATTTTGTCAATTGACCACGGTTTCGATTGCACTACGCCAATCTTCATCAAAATAAAAAGTTACATGGAATACCTACAAATATAATGATATGGATTGAAATAATATACACTTTATTATAGTAGTATTACTTCCTTAGAATATTTTCAAACAGAATGTACATTACATGTAATCACACCTTGGTTTAAAACAGCTGAGCAAAAGTGCTCTCGTCAAACAGAAATATCATAGGAATACATTTTAGTTTTTATTCCTATGACATTTCTGTTTGATGAGAGCACTTTTGCTCAGACGTGTTAAACCATGGTGTGATTACATGTAACGTACATTCTGTTTGTACCTAATTTACAGAAGTAATCCTATTAAGTATATATTTTTTCAATCCGTGTCATTATATTTTTAGATATTCCTTGTAACTTTTATTCTGATGAAGACTGCCCTAGTGCAATCGAAACCGTGATCAATTGACAAAATTTTGAGCAACAAAATTGGCTGTATATACATCCTGTAATTAAATATTTGAATTCTGTGCTTTTAAGTATTCTTAGTTTTGAGGTAATACAGCCTTTGAAGTTACAGTAGGAAATTTTCCATTTTATACATTCTGATAACAGTACACAAAATAGTTTTTCATTTTACACATACCAATAACAGAATACAAAAGAGCACAGTTATCACACTTATCTGAATTTGGAACAGGCTGCTCATGACTACAAGATTATTTTGGAAATCTGTTAACTGTATTTCTATCAGTCTACAGAAAAATTCATGGCCAATGTCTCAAGTTAGTGCCATACTCTTCTATAGTGTATTCCGATAACATGACAAAATCTTTAATGATACCATTTTCTTCCTCACGCCATAAGAAAGAATGTATTTTATTGTTTATCATTCTCTTGGGAGACTTCAATGCATGAGTTTGTAGAGACTCAACACTTTTTCCCAAAGTAATTGGAAAAGAGGGGGTAAGGAAGTGCAATTCTAACGGAATTCTTCAAGTCACAAAATGCTCAGAGCACTGATACCATCTTCAGGCAGAAGGATAAGTTTAAAACCTCATGGCAACATCCACAGTCGAAAAACACTGGCACGTGACTGATTAAGTAAATGTGCATGCCAGAGACCAACCAATGTCATTATCATGAAAGCTCCGACAAGAGCTGATGACTGCTGGATGGACCACCAACTGATAGTCTGTGATGACCCTTCACCATATGCTTACAAGGGAGGAAACAGAGAAAACTTACAAGATCTAAAATGAGCACAGACCATCTTAAGGACAGAAGTAATGAACAAAAATTCCAGAAATTCTTGGATGAAAGGCTACCAGATAAATATCCTGACAGCACTGAAAAACACTGGGCAACACTGTAGGCTGCAGTAATGCCAGCTGCTGAAGAATCAGTTGGATACTGGAAGACCAAACACCGAGAATGGCTTGTTTGAAAATGACAAAGAAATTCAGGTACTACTAAATAAAAAGAGAAAGACACACTGGAATTGGCAGAGCAATCTTAAGTCAATAACCAAGAAAAGAGAATATCAAGAAGCGAAGGTGGAAGGGCACAGGAAAACTCATGCTCTGAACAACAAATGGTGGATGATGGTACCTCAAGAAATGCAACATCTAGCAGAAACTAACAATCAAGCTTTCTTCAGTGTAACGAACACTATATATGGCCCAATAACTCAAGGTCTAAACCCACTTAAGTGTAGGGATGGCTCTACCCTCCAGGATGACAGCAACTCCTTTAACACAAGACGAAAGTACCATTTACACGAACTCTTGAATCAAGACTGAGAGATCAATGAAACAACACTTTCCACAACTCTGCAAAAACCTACAAATCATCATCTTGGCAAAGCCCCTTCTCTACAAGAAATTGAGAAAGCTATTAAACAACTCAAAAACAACAAAGTCACTGGATCAGATGAAATCTCTGCTGAATTTTTCAAGGAAGGCGGATGTATCCTCACTGAACATATACTAACTCTCATTGTCAAAATATAGAGCACTGAAATGATTCCTCCTGATTTCAGAAATGCACTCATACTTATCATCTTCAAAAAAGATGACACAACTGATTGTGGTAACTACCATAGAATACCCCTTCTATCTGGTGCTGCAAAAATACTTGATTGAATTCTTTGCAACAACCTGATACTTCTCGCTGAAGTTTGTTTACCTGGAACACAGTGTGGATTTTGAATTAGTCACAGTGCGGATGTGATTTTCTGCACCGGACATGCAGGAGAAGTGTAAAGAACAACAACATCCTCTGTACGTGGCATTCATAGGTCTTGACATGGCTTTTGACTCAGTCAAGCGAAATGCCTTGTGGAAGATCTTAGCTAAAATAGGCTAGTCTGTGAAGTACATTAACTTTCTTAGACTACTGCACACTAACGTGAATGGCATCGTTCTTCTCAACAGTAGCCTTGCGATGAATTTCAAAATAATAACGGGTGTGAAGCAAAGTTGTGTGATAGCTCCCACTTTGTTTTCAATATTTTTTGGAACTATATTTCAACTTGTTGATGGGAAGCTGCCAAACATAGAAACAGAATATAGGACTGGTAGTGGGCTGTTCGATCTCAATAGACTACAGACCAAAACTAAAGTATCCACTACAGTCATCGTTGAACTTCAATATGCAGATGATAATGTCATTCTTGCCAACTCAGAGGAAGATCTACAAGCAATTCTAAATGCATTTGATGAAGCATACACGAGCATTGGTCTAAGCCTTAGCATCCAGAAGACGCAGATCTTGCACCAACCTGCACTCAACTCTCCATTGCCATGCCCCCAACAATCACAATCCAAGGCAAAGTCCTGCAGATCATAGAACACTTCCCATACCTTGGCAGCCATCTTTCAGCAAATGCAAATATTGATGCTGAAGTACAATACCACCTTAAATAGCCCAGTATGCCTTTTTGCCATCTTCGGTACAGAGTCTTTGATAACCATAACATCAGAATTAAGACCAAGCTCTATGTATACTGTTATATCATCTCACACATAAGGATGCAAAGAATGGACTAGTTACAGAATGCACATCCAATGTCTGGAAATGTACAATCAGCACTGTCCAAGAAGGATCCTAAGGATGAAATGGCAAGATCAGTGCACTAACATCAGTGTTCTGGAAGAAGCAACCTCTATGAGTATTGAAGCCACAATCATCAAGCATCAATTCCATTGGATGGGCCACATTCTTCATATTGTAGTGCCTCGAGAATTTCAGGGTAAATTCTAGAGACCCTCATATTTCCACCGTCTCGAACACACCTTATTTTAGAGATGAGTGTGGTAAAGTAGAACTGTGTCTGCTGCACCACAATTATGTGTGTGCAGGACGGACACGTATGGAACGGATCATCGGCGTGGGCAGGTAGTCGCCAAGCCTGCCTAAGAAGTCACACATCCAGCTCAAGGAATAAACACGCCGTACTCTGTGCGACGTCAAACATTATTGTGTGAACATTTTAATGTTGTTGAAAGAAGAGAAGACACAGTTACTTATTCATTCATTCTCTTACTTTCATAAGGTCCAGACTTGTTAAACTTGAGATAATTTCGAAACTGTATTTATTGAAAATTAATGTAATAGTTTCCGACATTAAGAAGACATACAGGAACTTACTAAACATCAATATTCATGTGTCAAAGGATCGAGGGAATCTCAGTGTGTATAGCTGCTTTGTCCACTTGAAGTGTACAATAGCTGTTGCGTAATTAATCGATTAACTGCTAAAGTAAATCGTGATGTCAAAACTGCCAGAAAATGGCACTCAAAGTGAGCAGGACACAAAAAGGAGGAATTTGTTTGAAGAAGATTGAGATGAGAAAAAGTTGAAAGTTGCCATAGCAACATATAATAACGAGATGAAAAAATTGGTCTGCAAGATTTGATTAAGAAGATTTGGTTGTGGGGAGGAAGCAATCCTCACATACGCAGTAACCAGCCGACGTCAACGCAGTAACCAGCCGATGCCGACGCAGTCACAATAACCCACCATCATTGTTGGTTGCTGTTTGAGTTGCTGACTTCGCGCCCGCTGACGCGACCAACATTTGACACTGCCGGTGCCCATGCGTTTCACCGGTGCCTTTCTACACCTCCTATGCCAGGTGAGCTCAAGATAATAACTATTTGAATGTAAACCTGGGTGGTCATTATTTCCAGAGGTGATTTTTTTTAATGATCACAAGATCAATGAATATGGAGGAGGAACAACAACCTAAAGAAACTGTAGAGCCAGCCATGGTGATGACAGTGACTAAGGTCACGCCAGACTGGACTGAAGTAGCAAATTTAATTATGGGACTAAGTCTGAAGTTAGACTCAGTGAATACTAAGTTAAATACCAAGTTAGATGCTCAGAATGCTTCATTAAGTGAAAAAATAGATGGGCAAAGTGTAGCCATCACTGCTCAAATTGACTCTTTGAGAAACAAGATAAGTACTACTTTAAGTGAAAAGTTAGAAGCACAGAGTGTCACTTCAACTGCTCAAATTTTCTCTTTGAGGAACGAAATAAGTGATCAAAATGTTTCTTTAAATGAAAAACTAGAAGCACAGAGTGAAGCTTTAAATTCTAAATTTGAGGTGTTAAATGTTAAAGTGGAAAATTTACGAGTAGATTTAAAGAATGAATTAACTGTACAAATGAATCAAATGTTTACAGACATTAACCAAAAGCAGGATAATCGATTTCAGAAGTTGACCCAGAAATTAGAATTTGATATTGAGGACAAGTGTACCAATACAGAGTCTGAATTTAAGTTAGGGTCATTTCTAAGTGTGTGTAATGTTACAGTCGATGCAGTGAAACGGAGATTACATACCTTAAAAGATACCATTGAAAGACAAGACAAACTGATCCCTATTGTCCAATTTCAAATTGAAGGATCAACACTCATGTAGATTTGGTAGAGAGAAATTTTAATGAAAAGCTAGCAACCTCAGACACCATAAATATAAGCTGTCTGGAGGAACAGGTAGCAGAATTAATCAACCGGAAAGTTGCCAAAAGGGTAAACACAGACAATGTTCCACCATGTTTAGCATCAGAACTTGATGATACTAAAAAAAAGGCATAAGCGATTTGTGGAAGGAATTTAAACTTATCCAGAATAAGACAGAGAAGGGGGGAGTAGCTTCACAGAACATAGTGTTGACTAGTAAAGTGGTAATTGTTTTGTTGAGGGAAGACATTCACACAAAATATAATGAGAAGTGCTGGTCTGTACTTGCTCAAGTGAGGTTAAGAGCAGATCCATGGGATCCGGGCAGAGTCACATTATTCCCCAGGGATGTTAACATTCTGTGTTAACGGGCGGAGTGATGGCCGTTGGATCCCGAGTTGGTTTCGTTGTTACTTCCATATTCGTTTTCCTACATCGAATTCTCTTAAAGTCTTATACTGTCCTGTATTCTGTTTTCTTCCTCTTATTCTGTCATATACACTCCTGGAAATGGAAAAAAGAACACATTGACACCGGTGTGTCAGACCCACCATACTTGCTCCGGACACTGTGAGAGGGCTGTACAAGCAATGATCACACGCACGGCACAGCGGACACACCAGGAACCGCGGTGTTGGCCGTCGAATGGCGCTAGCTATGCAGCATTTGTGCACCGCCGCCGTCAGTGTCAGCCAGTTTGCCGTGGCATACGGAGCTCCATCGCAGTCTTTAACACTGGTAGCATGCCGCGACAGCGTGGACGTGAACCGTATGTGCAGTTGACGGACTTTGAGCGAGGGCTATAGTGGGCATGCGGGAGGCCGGGTGGACGTACCGCCAAATTGCTCAACACGTGGGGCGTGAGGTCTCCACAGTACATCGATGTTGTCACCAGTGGTCGGCGGAAGGTGCACGTGCCCGTCGACCTGGGACCGGACCGCAGCGACGCACGGATGCACGCCAAGACCGTAGGATCCTACGCAGTGCCGTAGGGGACCGCACCGCCACTTCCCAGCAAATTAGGGACACTGTTGCTCCTGGGGTATCGGCGAGGACCATTCGCAACCGTCTCCATGAAGCTGGGCTACGGTCCCGCACACCGTTAGGCCGTCTTCCGCTCACGCCCCAACATTGTGCAGCCCGCCTCCAGTGGTGTCGCGACAGGCGTGAATGGAGGGACGAATGGAGACGTGTCGTCTTCAGCGATGAGAGTCGCTTCTGCCTTGGTGCCAATGATGGTCGTATGCGTGTTTGGCGCCGTGCAGGTGAGCGCCACAATCAGGACTGCATACGACCGAGGCACACAGAGCCAACACCCGGCATCATGGTGTGGGGAGCGATCTCCTACACTGGCCGTACACCACTGGTGATCGTCGAGGGGACACTGAATAGTGCACGGTACATCCAAACCGTCATCGAACCCATCGTTCTACCATTCCTAGACTGGCAAGGGAACTTGCTGTTCCAACAGGACAATGCACGTCCGCATGTATCCCGTGCCACCCAACGTGCTCTAGAAGGTGTAAGTCAACTACCCTGGCCAGCAAGATCTCCGGATCTGTCCCCCATTGAGCATGTTTGGGACTGGATGAAGCGTCGTCTCACACGGTCTGCACGTCCAGCACGAACGCTGGTCCAACTGAGGCGCCAGGTGGAAATGGCATGGCAAGCCGTTCCACAGGACTACATCCAGCATCTCTACGATCGTCTCCATGGGAGAATAGCAGCCTGCATTGCTGCGAAAGGTGGATATACACTGTACTAGTGCCGACATTGTGCATGCTCTGTTGCCTGTGTCTATGTGCCTGTGGTTCTGTCAGTGTAATCATGTGATGTATCTGACCCCAGGAATGAGTCAATAAAGTTTCCCCTTCCTGGGACAATGAATTCACGGTGTTCTTATTTCAATTTCCAGGAGTGTAGTTAGTACTTGGGCGTACTCATCTAGACATCGCGGACAAGCAGGGTTGATATCAAGGTCATACTGCTTTGTGTGGAGGTAATAGTAAGTGATCTCGTCAATATACACAGTCTTACTTGTTTATGGGCACTGTGATTCCCCATTGTATATTCACTGTGACGAATTGGGTTGTTATATCAAGTAAGGCTGAAGCATTGGGTAAAATATCATAAAATGTGAACTGATAGCATGCTCTGCTCTAGTCTTGATGTAAAGGTGAGTTGACAGCACGCTCCGCTCTAGTCATCAAGGATCTCTAATCCGATCACAGTTAGGTTTTATGTTTGCCGAAAGTAGTCTCTGAATGTAATCTCTTCACAAGTTGTCCATACGAACCTGTGTGCAGAGGTATTCATGGATGGCAACGGAAAAAGTTTTACCCGCTGGAACATCCTCCTCAGTTATTCCAGGAGCGCCATTGTTGGTCTTCGTAACTGGTCCTGGGGTCTCGTTATAGTGTCAACTGTAGCCTGACGCAGTCTCCATGGATTGTTAGGTCACATTTTTGCCTAATCAGCCAACATATAGTTATGTCTGATTCGAGCCTAAATTATTGGAAGATATGATATAATATGGATATTTCTATATTTGCAATGATATGATACATATTTTTTTACTTACTACTGAATATTATATATCCTTTGTGAAAAATGATGTGAATGATACGATACAGGATAAGAGGAATAATGACATATTCGTGATGATATGATACATAGTTTCTAATTACGATGATATGATACATAGTTTTCTACTTATTATGGAATAATTTATACCTTTTGTGAAATGAGATAGAAATGAGGAGGGTTTGTATAAATTTTGAAAGGGGTAGGTAGTGTAGGTATAAACATGACTAACACTACACACATACCACACCTTTCAAATGACCCTCGCAGACAAGTGTGACAGATTCTTCACCATTGCCGCTCCATAGGAGTAGCTAAGATCTTTCTTCAGGGACTTCAAAGGTGAAGGTGAGAATGTCCGTTCTACAGGAAATGTTTATTATCATACCTCCTCCAGCGAAGTGGGGATCCTGGGGAAAGGGGGTGGGAAAGGTTTTCTGTCTTTTGGGGCTATCTTCTTTCTCTTCTTCGATCTTAGCAACCATTTCTACTTTTTCCTTTCTTACTTCTCTTTTGAGTACCAGTCTATCTTTCCCTCTGTCCATATGCATACACTGCTAGTGCTGAAGTCCTTCTCAATTTCCTTGGTCTTCTATAACCTTCAACTTATTTTCCATAAGCTGGCCGAAGAATCAGACTACATGACTACCCATATGCATACACACAATGAAACACAAAGACAGAAATAGGAAGAGTACAGTTTAAGATAATGTGGGAACCGTCATGTGTTGGAAGGAGAAAAGTGTGCACACAGTGATAGGTATGTGCACCTGGTTATGTGAGGTGATGGTTTCATGTCGCGTAAAGGTACGTACAGGGACATATTTATATATGTAAGAGCTAAGAGTATTTATGGTTATGACGATGGTATTACACTAGTAGTACTAGAGAAGAAGGAACATATTGTGGTTCGTTATGCTACATCGTATACTTAAGTGGACAGAATTGGTGTCAGTCTAATGACTATTCTGACGAATTGTAGGATAATGGGACAAGCAGAGTATAAGTATGAGTCTTATTTTCAAGTGTGGTGTCTATTGGGAACATAGGACTGGAAGAGTAAGGGAGGACTCTAAAGGGTTACAGAAAGTACTGAGAAGCGAGTGTAAGGAGTGAAGTAGGACATTAATTTCTCTAAGAGGTATTTGAATTCTAGGGTACATCAAGATGTATGCTAGGGCAATGGACTATGGAGCCTACTCAGGAAGGAGGAGGAGGGTGCACCCAGCACTGATTGGGTGGAAAAGGGTAGGTAGGCAGACCCAAGAAAGGCTGACCTATACTGTGCATACCATAGTATATTAGGGATTTGTTTAAAGAGGCGTACCTACCAAAAAGGAAGGCGGAAGTGCTTTCATAGTATCAGCCCGTATGTGAGGTAGAGGTACTGTGCCTAAAGGAAAAGGGCAGTATCATGACAAAAGTCACACATTTTGTAGAGGTTATTCTGGTAAGTTTGAATTCTCATTTCCACTCGCATTATGTTTCTGTGAAGTTAAATGTGTTGAAAAGAACACCTTTATTTAGCCAGAGTTCCTCCAGATTGTAAAAGGTATTGAATAAATCCATATTTAGAAAAAGTAGTACGCTAAGTAAGAGCAAACAACAGCATACACTTGGGTAATGCACACTTCGAATTAACGATTGGAAAGGGTACAGAAAAATTCTTGTCCTTACAAAATTTACATTGATCAAAAGGTCCATGATTATAATGGTATTAACATGGAAAAGGAAAGAGGGCTATATACAAAGCACCCGACAATTGTTGTATAAATTGATGGAAATGTAAAGTAATATTATATGAATACAATACTGATGTACATAACGAACATGTATAAAATATAATATTGTGTTTCCGAGCTAAGTGGACGGATATGTAGTGCCTCAAGAATTTCGGGGTAAATTCTAGAGACCTCATATTTCCACCGTCTCGAATATGCATTATTTTAGAGACGAGTGTGTCTACTGCACCACAATTACGTGTGCAGGACGGACATGTATCGGACAGATGATCGGCGCGGGCAGGTAGTCACCGAGCCCGCCTGAGAAGTTACACGTACAGCTCGAGGAATAAACGCGCTGTACTCCGTGCGACGTCAAACATTATTATGTGAACATTTGAATGTTGTTGAAAGAAGAGAAGACACAATTACTTATTCATTCATTGTCTTGTTAAACTTGGACAGATTTGTAGACTGTATTTATGGAAAAATGACAGAGTGTTTCTGATGGACTTACGAAAAATGTTTTAGTTGTATGAAAACTGTTATGTATGATGAAAATACAGTGAGATTGAGTTCAAAGTATTCTCGAATGTATGGAGTTATTTTAAAAGTATAAAAAAATCCTCCACAGTAGCATCTTATCCTCGAAGAATCAGTTGTGCAGGACATTGCAGCCGGCTATCCTGAAAAGAAGATCAGCAAAGCAACTCCAAGTAAGTTCGATAGCCAAGGGGGAGTGTGAGTCTTGCACACTAGTACCACACTGCCACCCTTAATCACCGGAGTATGCCTGAATCCTGTCTACTGAAACAAATTATGTATCCCCAGCTAAAGGGGTCAAAGAAAACTAGGAAGACTACAGAAATAAGACAAAGATTTACTAAGGGAAAACATGAAAAGTTGTCAAACTGCAACTGATAATGGGGAATCTACTGCACGTAATCGCCAAGTATGGCATCACAATGTTTGGGAAGGTATTTAGCACTTCAAGCAACTGTGGTGGAAAACAGAAATTAACAATTGCAATGCTAGGAACCAATGGCAACTCCTGAAGATAAGCAATGCTACACAGCCCATCCCCGCCAGAACAAATGTGTGTCAACAATGAGGAAAACTCTGCAACTCCAGGCTTAGTCTCTAAGATCCCATAGAAAGAAGACAATCATATTCATCAGCCCATCAGTATTTATTGCTTACCACTGTCAGAAGCAGTGATTTTTCACAAAAAAATGCAACAATTTACTAAATAACTTGTTATAATAAAGCCTGAAGTTTAAAACAACAGCATTCAAGTGAATGTCCTGAAACCCTCTGAATGATCCTCGGTTGCCCAAGAGCGCATCATGTGTGATACCTGGAACGAGCCCCAACTTGTCCATCTTTGTTCAAGATTACACCTGTAGCAATATTGAGTACCAGAATGGATTTTCACTCTGCAGCAGTGTGTTTGCTGATATTAAACTTCCTGGAATATTAAAACTGTGTGCCAGATTGGAAGCCGAACCAAGGCTCCTTCCCTTTCACGGGTAAGTGCTCTATCAACTGAGCTACCGAGCATGACTCGTAACCCGTTTTAACCTCCCAAAAAGTTTTAGATCAGCACACAATGAAAATTCATCCTGGAAATTATCCCCCAGGTCGTGGCTAAGCCACGTCTCCACAATATCCTTCCTTCCAGGAGTGCTGTTCTGCAAGATTTGTGGGAGAACTTTTGTAAAGTTTGGACAGTAGGTGATGAGCTGCTGGCGTAATAAAAGCTGTGAGAATGAGTCATGCTTGGGTAGCTCAGTTGGTAAAGCACTTGCCCATAGAAGGCAAATGTCCCTCGATTCAAGTCCTGGCCCGGCACCCAGTTGTAATCTAGCAGAAAGTTTCAATGTTAAGTGCACTTGTGACATTTTTAACCTACAAAAAGGCTTACCTTAAGTTCTTAGTCTCGCAAAAACTGCAGCAAAAAAGAGATAATTATACCTGTTAAGTCCAGCTTTGAAACCTGGAGCAGCTTTCTCAAAAGCACAAGTGTTCTCAATTTGAAGGTAACAACATAGGAAACAGTCACTGACAATTTATTTTCAGAGAATCAGGGTTAATATCCATACATTCAGTTTTTATTCTCCTGAGCTCTAATTCTTTGTAATGGTTTCACATAGGAAATCTTGCTTTACATATAATATGTGATAAACAGTTTACATTATTTCACCGATTGTGTAAATTTCTATCCTGCTGTGCGAACATTGCCAGTATCCTCCGCACACATACTGTCATTTCAGCACAAAAGATGGCACCCAATTAGAGGTAAAACTTCCTCCTTGAAGCCTCCAATGTGTGCCGGCGACCAGTCTTGTCCCACTCAAACTCTCCGGTCTTCGTGTCGAAGGTGCCATGCTGCAACCACCGTAATCGTAGAGTGAAACGGGGACCTAACTCACGTAGGGACACCTTCTGGGCAGACTTGTATTGGTACATGTGGTGCCGAAAGAAAATGTAGTCTCTCTGGTTGTGAAAAGTGACGACACGCCTGCCTTTGAATTCAGGGTCTGGATTGAATAGCACACCCAGGATGTTGGCAACAGTGTGGCCCAGGCGAGTGGTGAAATTGTTCAGTATTACCTGCAAATTACCACACAATACAGTCAACACAGAGACAGGTAAATGTTAAAGCAGCAAGCAAAGGAAAGGAAGCTAATGAGAGAAAAATACAAGTTGATCAGTACACGTAGAGCATTCTACTCTTGTCCAAACTATGCATCTCTACCTCTTTGCACTTTTACCTTGCCCTTTAAATATTTCTCACTCTATGAGCTTACCTCGCTACTCCTGTCTTCCATTTTTCATTATACTCTGTCAACCTCACTGATCTATTATTTTCTTTGACTTTTCTCCCACTTCTACCTTACCTTTACATTATTTCTTTTTCCTGTTCACAATTTCTTCCTTGTGTCTTTGTTGTAGTTTTATTCAGTCTGAACGTGGTCCAATGCATCTCCCCACGCTAGTCTATCATAAGCAACTGCAACCTACATCTGTTTCAACCTCTTAATGTATTTGAGCATTTGTCTCCCACAACAATTCTTACCAATCCCACACTTACCTCCATTACCAAACTGACGATTCCTTGATTCCTCACGATGTGTCCTGTCAACCAATTCCTTCTTGTAGTAGGTTGTACCATAAATTTCTTTTTTCCCCCAAACCAGTTCATTAACCTCTCAGTAGTGATTCAATCTACCATCTAATCTTTAGCATTTTCCAGCAGTACAACATTTCAATAGCTTGTACTTTCTTGTTGTCTGAATTCTATTTATTGTCCCCACTTCACTTCCATTCAAGGCTACACTTTAGACAAAATATCTTCAAAGAAGACTTTCCAACACTTAAATTTATATTCAATGCTACAAATTTCTCTTCTTCAGAAAATACTTTATCTTGTTGTTACCAGTCTCCATTTATATTCTTTCTACTTCAGCTATCAGTTATTTTGCTGCTCAAATAGCAAAACTCTTTTACTAGTTTTAGTGCCTCATCCCCTAATTCATGGAAACTACTTTTCATTCATATTTACCCATCTGACTTAAGAGTGATGAGAGAGATGATTTGTTTCCCCTATCACACTCCTTACCCCCCCCCCCCCCTCTCTCTCTCTCTCTCTCTCTCTCTCTCTCTCTCTCATATTGATATGTTAACAGAAAGTGCATCAACTGATATTTACAGAAATAAATGTAGCATGTGGGTGTTAAACACAATGGTGACCAAATGTGATATAATTGGATAGATAAAAAATCTACTCACCAAGCAATTCATGAAAAAACGAGTAACAGTTTAGGAAATGTATATTCATCTGAGTGTATTTCAAATCTCATTCGGTGCAGTCTCCAATAGTCGGTTTTTCCTTCTCATTCCATCTGGTACGTCTCCCCTGACCCAGGATTCTGGGTGACTTTTGCATATCCCTCCCCCTTTCCTAAACCTCACCAGTTCTTTTCCTTCATTCCTCTTCCTTCCCCTTCAACTATTCTGTAAGAAGAAAGAGCCAGTGGCTCTGAAAGCTTGCACATTTCTATAACTTTTAAATGTGTTTTCTCCCACTGCTGCTTGGAGTATATTTTTATCCATCCAGTTATCATATACATGCAAAAATGTATTAATGTAAGAATTTTACAAAGTGTGACTTACTTCTGGCTTATGCTGTGATATTTCCTTATAGTTGCGCTTGAGGTCTGTGGTTAACTTTACATTGCTAAGCTTGAAATTTGCAGTTGGGCCATCTGGTAAGTGAACAACCAGTAGGCCATTTGGCTGCCGCTGATCCTCGTTGATTACTATCAGATCTGAGAAGCCTTCTCGTTTGCAACTCTCAACCATCTTCTTCACACCAGATCGATTACGGTACCGAGTGATCTGTTATGAAAGCAAATTAACTTCTAATGTGAGACAAACTACATACATCTGTTGGTTCTAGTACATAACAGGTAACAATCTAAATACCTTGTTTAATGTACAGCACAGCTATCAAAGAAATTAATACAATGTTGGAAAATGTTAGGCAGAACCCAAACAACAGTAATAGTAAAATATACAATCATACAAACCATACTGCGACAGCATGTGGCAGATAATCAAATACAGTAGGTGCTCGAAACCTCTTTTCAAACATGTTGAGGATAAAACACATGAATTATTTGCACATACATGTGTATTACAACATTACATTTACATTTCTTCTAGCTGACACACTGAATTTGTTCTTTTGTCAGTATACAGGAAAATGAAAGAAACAGGGAGGGGGGGGGGGGGGAGAGAGAGAGAGAGAGAGAGAGAGAGAGAGAGAGAGAGAGAGAGAGAGAGAGAAGGACACTGAAGGAACTAAGAGTAGAGTTTACTATCCAGTGAACACAAAAACTACTATAGACAGGGCACTATCTCAGTTGGAGAAGGAATTCCATGATCTAACAAATTCCACATTCTTTAACATTTCTGGCAGCCAGATTCCAGTTTTTCTAGTATCATACACTAGTAACACAAAGTTTCTTTTCTGGTTCATATATTGCTGTTTTTACTTTTGGGCTTTCAATCTGAATTAGATTACACGGTTCATCCAGGAACAACTGCGTTAGAAAAATCATAAAAGGCTTCTGCCATACAGACAAATAACAATGATAAGTGTGTGATTGTCACAATAAAAATGTTTTGTTATAAGCTATGCACAATCCCTATTTAATGGAAAATACAAGCAAAAACATATGTAGTTGTCACACAAAATTAAAAATTGTAATCCTCACCAATACACTGAATGAAATATGTATAAGCAAAGGAAATTAAATGTACAATACAATGTTTATACAATAATTCATGGCAATGAATTTCATCAGTTCTTGAAAAACCACAGGTGTGTAACAGCAAGTAAAAACTCTTAAAAAAATTGAAATTGGTGTCTAGGTATAAGGCAACAGCTATTTTCCAACATGCTACAACAACGAATTATATGTCAAAACATGCATTTCTGAGAGATCTTTTCTTTACGCTCACCCACAAAAAAGCAAAAATTTACGAACATGGTGAATTAAACTAAAAACAGTGAAAGGCACCAGACTCTAAAGCCGCGTACACACTGAGCTTGAAACACATTTATGAAACATGTTTCAGGTTACTTGATGTGGAAACATGTTTCCATGAATGAAAACATATGTCCATAACAGTGTTGGTGTAGATCAAAGGAAACAATGTTTCAGGTGAGCTACCACATGTCACTACTGTACAGTGCTGGTGTATATTTATATGTCGCACTGTGTAGTCTGTTATAAAGACTTGTTAGGTTTTTTATTTTCCCTTGTTGTGTTAAGTTTTTCCAGGGGACGGGGGTTATGCAGTGAACGAGACTGCAAGCCATCGAGTTGTTGTCATTGTACAAGGGTAAGGGCTGCTTGTGGAATACATGAAGCAAGCAGTACAAGAAAAGCAACAAAACACAAGACCCTCTGCAGAGAACTGCTGCTACATTTGGTAGAATACTGACAAAGACTGTGTAGAAAAGAAAATAAGGTCGTTTGTCATATCTTGCTTTGAAATGCGAAATGAATACTCAAGGCTCTGGAATGAAACTCATGTTGCCAAAAAACTAAGATTAGCAGCATGTCTAGTTGTAACTGCTTGCTGAAATTTCTGTCTATTTTTAAGAAAGGTTGATAACATATTTGCCAGAAATTCCAAATCATTAGATGACATCTGAGTGAAATTATGGAAATTACAACTGTCTTCTGTATTCAGTTCCTACATGAGCAAGTTTCCCCACCAGTTCTTCTATAGTATGTTTTCCCTCACCAATGACAATGAGTGTATGCAAACCAACAAATTGATTTCAATCAGTAACTAATGTGATGTTATCAGCCATTACCAACTTCTATACAAACTCTCCCTCATCAAAATATTACCATAGTTTTAAAACCAATTACGAAATTCTTTGATAAACACAACCACCTCCTGTAAAACTCTGAAACACTGAAAAATGGCTGCATGGCCTGCAGGCCAAAAGTCATGATAAACGAAATGTAAAGAAAGAAAGAAAGATGGAGATGCCTTTCAATTTTGTTTTCATGAACCTTCAAGTATTAAAAATGCAGCACCACATATTACAGCTCCCTCATCTCGGGACATGACATGGCAGACAACGCAAAAACAATACAACAAATAGTGTTGCAGATGATGCAAATACACTGAGAACTGGTTGTTTCTTGTATCTGTGGCAGCAAAGTTGGAAACAGATGTGAAACATTGCAGGAAACAATATTTCCAACTGAAACACGTTTTCAGTGGCAGTGTGGATGCAGCTTAACACGTGGGAGGTGTGTGTTTTCCTTGTGTAGCCAGCAGCACTACAGCACACTCTGGTGATGAGGGCACAGTGACCTCCAGTGAATTGCTTGAAAACATTTACTTGTTCAATGTACCGAGTAGTCAAAATGGAGCATTCTGTGCAGTATTGCCAACACACACCATTTACACTTCAAACTTGTCTCTTGTTGTAGTGTAAACACACAAGTTTTCCTTCACAAGTGGTACTTACTTATACCAATGAATATAACAAAGTTAAGCCTGCTGTGATTTCAGTGTTTCTCTGTCCCAGCAGTCCATCACATTTATAACAATCTGTCTGCCATCACAATGCATTAAAAACTATTGAGGACTGCAACAAAGATGAACAAGTTATCACAAAAATGTTCACTGAAAACGTCTTCTTAATTGTCATGCCACACACAGCAAATGGAGTAGCCTACGTTGCCTGCAGTCGATGGAGGCACGATACATTCCCGATTCTGTCAAGACTCCAGGGAGAACGCCTGCAAGTAAACGAATGCACTGTAGTGGAGGGTTTGCTATAAACTGATCACATCAGCTGTACTTTAGAAAAAGCCACCCAGTAAGCTTGCGGTTCATCACTCTATATGCAAGAAGCCACAGCATTAGTGTGATGTCACCATGTTACACCACAAGTGGAAAACAAACACCCAAGATGTTACAAATATCGGAGATGATGTAATCCAGCATTTTTCCACCATATTTCACAGTTTACACTTTATTTCACAATATGAACTCTTAAATTTTTGCTGTTTTTGAGAATGACAGAACCGTCAAAACTGTGTGTTTTACAGTATAATTTGAGGCAAATAGTGAGTAGGGAAATGCCTCAGTTACCTCATACATCATTGCAAAAGTGATAGTCTTTTCAACTACATACCCTACAGTATTAACAGTCGCAAAACTCGCATTTTTTTTTCCTAATGGGCCTATTATAGGAGATAAAATTTTGAAATTCCTTTTTTGTTTGTTTATGTCCTTGCGATTTGGTTATGTAAGTTGATGTTATGCATGTTGGTAAAACTGCTACCTAGCAGGAGAAGAAATTCTTGCACCGACTTTGGTTTATAGCTTCTGTGCTTGTTCATAACCTAGTGCTTTGAGAATTTTGAATGTTTCGTTGGCTAAGATCTGTAAACTTACTATGTGTGTCGGAGTGGTGTGGAGGTTGCGCTGGCTTATTCTTCGAGAGTCGGTGTTTGAATTTAAAAGGCTGATGATCACTCTTGTTGCTAAATACCATTCATCAGAAATACATTAAAAAAGATGAGACTGGTTTATAAGTCATACAAGGAAAGTGGGTGACTGGGCACCTTTGTCACATATTTGCTTGGTCCAGAACACTTTGCTTCGACTGTCCTGTTTTTCCATTGCTGCTGCAACCTAGCAGTAGCTGTATTATAATCATGTGGTGAAGCTAAATGTTGCAAGTTCTGTTGGCATTGCCAATCATGTATTATGTCAGCGTTTCCTCTCTCCCATCTCCCCTCTCTGCAATGGCCTAAAATATCCCTTAACTCCATCACCACTCGCAGTGCAAACCGACTGTCTTTTGTGCCACATATAACACATTCAGTCATGTCAATAGGAAGAAAACGGGATGAAGTCAAGAGAGACATCATGTAAGAATGTAGAATCGAGGTAAACCTTACTAGGAAAAAAACATAAAATCATGGAATTTTCAACATTGATCTTATGGGTTTTTCACAGGGACTATGAATTTATGGTGTAGAATTGCAAAAAACATAAGATCGGGGAATGAAAAATCAAAGTTCCACCGTAGTGTTATTTCTGGTGGCACAACATATATGATAATGAACGAAGGTCAAGCAAAGGGACTTCCAAGTTTAACTTTTGCAGTACATTGTGTGCTTGATCGGATGCAAGCCCAACACTTTGCCTTTCACAAAAGCTCACACCTACAAGGGTATAGTAAAAGTGTCAGTAACATGATAGTCTACTAAGAAACCAATGAAATAGGAACTGTTACAGTAGCAGTTAGAAAGTGAAAACCATTGCTGACACTATATTGTTAAAATTTTATTTCTCCAAGAAAGCAATAGAAATAAATCTTTCTTCCAAAGAAACACTGTAAAAGTGAGGAATGGTTAACATGTAAAAGTAATTCAAGAATGGAGAAATCTCTCAAAACTCCATGTCAGGATTGATACAAGATGGAGGAAAGGCAGCCCATGTCCAAATAGTAGAGTTCTACTACTAATAATAATCTCTTGTTGTTAACCATTAGAACATGATCATTAGAATTTGTAAGAAATGACAAGATACGCTTGCAAGGATTCAGGAGGAAAATTCTGTTTTCAGTGTATCAGTGATGTGTCATTTGCATTCAATAGTGAAACACGTTTCAACACCACTGAAATAGATTGTATTTAATAAATCTGACAACATTGTTGTTGTATAAAATAACTATTTAGTCTCTCTGTTTTGTAATTAATTCCAAACAGCTATATTTGATAAAGTTCACTTACTACAATTGATTTCAAAGTTGTGGCGTCATCATCATCAGGCACTAGTCATTGGTGCTTCTAAATCAATCTTAATAAAACATGAATATAATCAATATGGCTGTTTGGAATTAATTTAAAAAAAAAAAGAGAATAAATAATTTTTATCTGCAAAAATAGTAATTTAGTTGACGTCCCCATTTCTTCAGCAAAATGCAAGATCGAAGACTGACAATATCAGGGGCTTCAGGCACTTCCTCAAATCTTGCCCAAGCATTTTCACTGACATTCTATACAATGTTAACTCTGATTTGCATAGAAAATCAATGACAGATAATGAAAATAATTAATACTATAATATCAGTTCTTTGGGAAGGACACTTCTCAAATAAAATATATTTGTCAAATAGAGACAACAATAGAGAAGTAGTTAACTTGTACAGACAAGGGCAAGGAAGTAAAAGGGAAAAGTTAGCATTAGCGATAACGAAAGAAAGCAATGGATGCAAAGATAGAGAGGGAGGGAGGGGAATGTGTAGAAATGAGGAAATCTAAGTTGAGTGAGGGCAGAGATAATCATTCATTGGGCAAGAGAAAGATAGCAAAAATTTACTGAGAGGAAAGCCCTGCCAATGATAACAAGAAAAGATTCTGATTCCTCTTGAATGCAGCATTGTTTTGGGTCTGACACAGACTACTGAGTCATAAGTTCCCAGAGGACTGAATTGGAGAACGGATAGGAGAAAAATTTCTTTCTTGAACATACTTGAGATTTTTTCTGTAATCATTGGCAGAACTTTCCTCTCAGTACTGTAAATCCTAACTGTCCTCCTCTCAAGTAATGAACCAGTATCTCTACTCTCATCCACCCCAACTAAGCTTACGAAAGACTAATGTCAGGGTTGCCACAAGTTTCCCCATGTGAAATTCCCTGATATTTCCCTGATTTACAGACAAGTTTTAGTACTTTTCCCTGACAATTTTTGAGATCTCCAGGGTAAGTGAAGACATAAGTTGACAAAAAATAATATAATGACTTTTGTATTTCTAAACGTGTGAACAAGTACTAACATCAACATCTTGTGTAATGAACTGCTTTTAGATGGAGACGGCAAGCCAAATGGTATATATGTCTAATTAAGACCATGATGTTATTTTATTTCAATAAAGAGAAACACATTTGGTGACAAAAAAAAAAAAACACACATTTTGTTGGAGTCGCAAGACAGATTTAAAATACCTTCACTGCTTTCAGAAATAATCTCAGAAAAAGTAGGCCTCTTGAAAGAAATGTATAAGATGTGGAAGAGTTGGGTAAACCAACACTGAAGGTGGCCGCAAATAAAATGCTGGGTCTACTAAGTTCTGTTATTGTTGGTTATTACACACTGTGTTATGTCTATTATTCTATAGGTACTGTGTGATTTTTCTTTCAAGAAATACATGAGTAAATAGTGTACAAACTGTCAGTAACAGCCACAATTTTCTTCTTCTTATTATCCAAACTTTCTAATATATAAACTTCTTTTGAAGTGCCAAAATGTTCTAGAATAAATAAAATGTCTATAAAATGCCACACTGCACAATGTACTTGTGGTGAGACAGTTGCAATTCCGTGGCCTCTGGCCTGCCGAGGAGCGCCACAGTCCTGGGTCCATGGATAAACCATGAAAATCCGCCACACACACACACACACACACACACACACACACACACACACACACACCCCCAGCCTGTGAGACTAGATCTGACAGGCAGGGCCCACACATTAGTGGGAAACTATGGGCTTCATATTGGCAGGTCCGATCTATTAGAGATACCCACAGAAATGGCCTGCGGTTTTGGCCCGTCACAGAAGTCCACTCGTGTGAACAGCTATTCATGTGTCACAAACACCATGTTGATGAAACGAGACCGCGTTGATCACCCACACAACAAATAACATGTGCAAATACTCTGAGAATCAATACTAATGAGAATATGTAGCAACTCACTGTAAAGGCGGCCAATGAGCCATAGACAGGCACATAAAAAAGACAATCACACTCTCGCAACTAAATTCTTGGCTATAGCCTTTGTCAGAAAATGAGAGCGCACACACATTCACTCAGACACAGCTCACGCACACACGACCTTAGTCTCTGGCTGCTGTGTCAACAAGCTCTGAGAATCACATCTAAACAAACCCCTCCTGATGTCGCCCTGCCTCTCATCAGCAGCTGCTGGGCTAACAGCAAGTAGTGGTGGCAGCACTGACCAGGGTGTCTACGCGGACAAGGAAAAAAAATTCCCGGATTTTTCCCGGATTCCCCAGCTAAAAATAAAGTTTCTCCCGGATGAAAACACACTTTTTCCGTGTTATTGACAGTGTATTTTCCCTTGGAACTGTATAACTTATCAATCCTTTTGAATGGTGTTTTTATACGGGCAAAGAATTTCCCGGCACTTTAGAAAATGAAACTCAGGGAAGAAAACCCCTTTTTGATGTGCAGCAACATGTACGCTGCAGATTTTCGTATTACGAAACTATAAATTCTAATTCCACCGAACACCTCATGTTACTTTCCGAACCATTGTAATCGAGATTGTGATGCGCTTTTGTAAGCCAGTCATAGCTCATGTCACGTGATCTCGGCAGTCCATGACAGCGGATATTCAGACCCCAGCTCACATGATGTAGTCAGCTAATAACAACAACATTGTTAAATAGCGCGATAACAGGAAAAGTTAATGTTTTAAATTAATATACATAGTGTTGCTACATTGGTATCTGAGGTTAATAAGCTGCAAGAGAAGCTAAGCTTTCACATATAATGTTGATCTTTTTTGCGCGTGTCACACAAACGTGCCAGCAAAATTTTTAGCCGAGCCCAGTGAATTGTCCTTAAAGTTTTCCGCAAATAAATTAGCTACTGCAAAGGAGAGAGAGCATCCCGTAGGACTACATCAATTTGCTCATAATAACGACATGAATGTCTGATCTTCTGGGCTCGAAATACTTCTAAATGGCTCATCATCAAACGCTCTATGATTTAAGAAATTCATCGTACATTCTCGCACATAGTTCACCTTGCGTAGAAGGAAATTTACTTTTTTCAAACCATCATTCCCAATATTTTCCCGCGACCTGTTAGAAATAGGTTCGTTTCAGTAGTTGTCAGAGAGCGGCAGATAACAGGCGCCACCGCACTTTGGCAGCTGCTATGACGCAGGACGCCCGTATGTTCGTATGTGTAAAACATTAAAAGAGCTTACATTATGTCATAAAAGAAAAAAGACATCAGAGGATACTCTGAAAGCATCGGAATTTCGTGAACCATACTAAAATGGCACATTTAAAGTGCATACTAAAATGGCACATTTAAAGTGCATACTTAAAGAGCACATTCGTATATCCAGATTCCCAATGAAGTAGGCCTCGACCTGATATTAAGCTTTTCAGTGTGGGTTCTTCATGTAAATTTTCTTGGAGTACCAGTACTGTATTAACTCATTTTTGATTCTTTATTATGGCGTAATGCCACACGTGCTAGAAGATGAAAACGTGCATTTGAAATGGAGCGAGCAGTTGAAATTAGCCAATAGTGTGGAACCAAACACTTCGTTTCAAACATATTGACTGCCCCAGCGTAAAAGGTTCATAAAAACCAAATTTCTTTAGCAAACCGACAAAAATAACTACATTGTTCTACAAGGCGATTAATGCATGACTGTCAGAAAAGTGGAAAAAAAATAAATCTGAAACTAATAACATATATTAGCCTTCCGTAATTATGTGAACGTATTTTAATTCACTTGATAGCTCCCGGTCACAGAAATCCGTTTTGTTTTCATTTTATGTAAGAGCAGTAAACGAAGAGGAAACAGAAAAATCACTAAATGTAAACACGGGTCACGTGGAGACTACACACTTCCCCACTGTAACTCCAACTGCTCTGCGCATCAGCCCCCGATCTACGAATTTCCGAACCGGGGCAATACTAAGACCCCGGCCCCCTCCCTCGAGCGTTTGAGATACGACGTCGAAACTTTAAAAAAATTGAATTTTCAAAAATATGTTCATTTTGTAGCGGACATCTTTCTGAAGAGTCTGATACATATATCCGAGGAAATGTAAGACACGTTATTTGGTCTTAAGTGTGCCAGAGTGCAGTGCCACCTCTCTTCACACAGAATTCTTCTATCGCTCCCTGGAATTGAAGCATGTATATTTTGTACTGGATGCCATCAAACTGTAATAAAGACAGTGGAAATTAAAATGTCCTGTGGTGCCTCTCCTGCTCCCAGTCGCCCGGTTTGACATCCTGTAAAAAAAAAATCACCACTTGGAATTAGCCTGTTAGCTAAGAACTTTCTGTTTTAAGTGACATAAAATTAAGTGTAGGATACATAAAACCAGTAAAGACAAGAGACGAGCAAGACAGTGCACATTTCTTCAATCCTTAGCTCCTAGCATTGCTTTCTCTCTAATACTGCTACAGATTTACATGGCGTGCTTTCCTTTCTGCGAAAGAATATGTTACCTCATCAAAGTTAGTCAAACGTTTAGCTATGTGAAAAATTGAAATATCGATCTCTAATACCGAGTAACCTATTAATACAAATAGTATCCAAGACTGGAGTGGTTTCTCGATCTGATTACGTCTATTTCGTCAGTGTCTGCTTGATAAAACAAAATACGTCTTTCATCTACATCTACATGACTACTCTGCAATTCACATTTAAGTGCTTGGCAGAGGGTTCATCGAACCACAGTCATACTATCTCTCTACCATTCCACTCCCGAACAGCGCGCGGGAAAAAACGAACACCTAAACCTTTCTGTTCGAGCTCTGATTTCTCTTATTTTATTTTGATGATCATTCCTACCTATGTAGGTTGGGCTCAACAAAATATTTTCGCATTCGAAAGAGAAAGTTGGTGACCGAAATTTCGTAAATAGATCTCGCCGCGACGATAAACGTCTTTGCTGTAGTGATTTCCATCCCAATTCGCGTATCATATCTGCCACACTCTCTCCCCTATTACGTGATAATACAAAACGAGCTGCCCTTTTTTGCACCCTTTCGATGTCCTCCGTCAATCCCATCTGGTAAGGATCCCACACCGCGCAGCAATATTCTAACAGAGGACGAACAAGTGTAGTGTAAGCTGTCTCTTTAGTGGACTTGTTGCATCTTCTAAGTGTCCTGCCAATGAAACGCAACCTTTGACTCGCCTTCCCCACAATATTATCTATGTGGTCTTTCCAACTGAAGTTGTTCGTAATTTTAACACCCAGGTACTTAGTTGAATTGACAGCCTTGAGAATTGTACTATTTATCGAGTAATAGAATTCCAACGGATTTCTTTTGGAACTCATTTAGCGTCAACTGCCACCTGCCACACCATACAGCAATCTTTTCTAAATCGCTTTGCAACTGATACTGGTCTTCGGATGACCTTGTTAGACGGTAAATTACAGCATTACTACGAACTGCGACCTTCCTGACAGGAAATCACGAATCCAGTTGCACAACTGAGACGATACCCCATAGGCCCGCAGCTTGATTAGAATTCGCTTGTGAGGAACGGTATCAAAAGCTTTCCGGAAATCTAGAAATACGGAATCAACTTGAGATCCCCTGTCGATAGCGGCCGTTACTTCGTGCGAAAAAGAGCTAGCTGCGTTGCACAAGAACGATGTTTTCTGAAACCATCCTGATTACGTATCAATAGATCGTTCCCTTCGAGGTGATTCATAATGTTTGAATACATTATATGCTCCAAAACCCTACTGCAAACCGACATCAATGATATAGGTCTGTAGTTAGAGGGATTACTCCTACTACCCTTCTTAAACACTGGTGCAACCTGCGCAATTTTCCAATCTGTAGGTACAGATCTATCGGTGAGCGAGCGGTTGTATATGATTGCTAAGTAGGGAGCTATTGTATCAGCGTAATCTGAAACGAACCTAATCGTTATACAATCTGGACCTGAAGACTTGCTCGTATCAAGCGATTTGAGTTGCTTCGCTACCCCTAAGGTATCTACTTCTAAGAAACTCATGCTAGCAGCTGTTCGTGTTTCAAATTCTGGAATATTCCATTCGTCTTCCCTGGTGAAGGAATTTCGGAAAACTGCGTTCAGTAACTCGGCTTTAGCGGCTCAGTCGTCGGTAACAGTACCATTGGCACTGCGCAGCGAAGGTATTGACTGCGTGTTGCCACTTGTGTACTTTACATATGACCAGAATTTCTTCTGGTTTTCTACCAAATTTCGAGACAATGTTTCGTTGTGGAACCTATTAAAGGCATCTCGCATTGAAGTCCGATCCAAATTTCGCGCGTCTGTAAATTTTAGCCAATCTTCGGGATTTCGCGTTCTTCTGAACTTCGCATGCTTTTTCCGTTGCCTCTGCAACAGCGTTCGGACCTGTTCTGTGTACCACGGGGGATCAGTTCCATCTCTTACCAATTTATGAGGTATGAATTTCTCAATTGCTGTTGCTACTATATCTTTGAATTTAAGCCACATCTCATCTACATTTGCATAGGCAGTTCGGAAGGAATGGAAATTGTCTCTTAGGAAGGCTTCTAGTGACGCTTTATCCGCTTTTTTAAATAAAATTATTTTGCGTCTGTTTCTGGTGGATTTGGAAGAAACCGTATTGAGACTAGCTACGACCTTGTGATCACTAATCCCTGTATCAGTCATGATGCTCTCTATCAGCTCTCTATTGTTTGTGGCTAAGAGGTCAAGTATGTTTTCGCAACCATTTACAATTCGCGTGGGTTCGTGGACAAACTGCTCGAAATAATTTTCGGAGAAAGCATTTAGGACAATCTCGGAAGATGTTTTCTGCCTACCACCGGTTTTGAACAAGTATTTTTGCCAACATATCGAGGGAAGGTTGAAGTCCCCACCAACTATAACCGTATGAGTGGGGTATTTATTTGTTACGAGACTCAAATTTTCTCTGAACTGTTCAGCAACTGTATCATCGGAGTCTGGGGGTCTGTAGAAGGAGCCAATTATTAACTTAATTCGGCTGTTAAGTATAACCTCCACCCATACCAATTTGCACGGAGTATCTACTTCGACTTCACTACAAGATAAACCACTAGTGACAGACACAAACACTCCACCACCAATTCTGCCTAATCTATCTTTCCTGAACACCGTCTGGCTCTGAGCACTATGGGACTTAACATCTATGGTCATCAGTCCCCTAGAACTTAGAACTACTTAAACCTAACTAACCTAAGGACATCACACAAAACCCAGTCATCGCGAGGCAGAGAAAATCCCTGATCCCGCCGGGAATCGAACCCGGGAACCCGGGCGTGGGAATCGAGAACGCTACCGCACGACCACGAGCTGCGGACAGCTCTGCCTTCATCTCGCAAGCAAGACCGGCAGCCTTCACCAAATCAGATAGCCACTGGAATCCAGAGAGAATTTCCTCAGATCCAAAGCGACACACGACATTCGTGCCGACATGTGCCACCACCTGCAGCTTGCTGCATCCTGTGCTCTTCATGGCATCCGGAAGGACCCTTTCCACATCAGGAATGACTCCACCCGGAATGCACACTGGATTTCTTTCCCTCCTTAGCCGCCACATCCCTAAGGAGCCCCATTACGCGCCTAACATGGGAGCTCCCAACTACCAATAAGCCCACCCTCTGTTATTGCCCGGACCTTGAAGGCTGAGAATCATCCTCTGAAACAGAGCAGGCAGCTGCATCTGGCTCAGCCACAGACAGTGCCTGAAACCTGTTTGTCAAAGGCACCGGGGAGGCTTTCTGATCAGCCTCCGGGGATGTCTTTCGCTGCCTGCCACACCTTGGAACGACCTCCCAATCGACCACAGGCGATGGCTCAGCCACACTGCGGGCAGCAACCGGGGCAACCACAGCGGCAGACCGATCTGGGAACAGGCGGGACGAGGTTGACATCCCCGTGATACCCAAGTCCGGCTTCCCACAGTGGTGCCCATTGGCAACAGCCTCAAGCTGCGCGACCGAAGTCAGCGCCGCTTGCAGCTGTGAGCGAAGAGATGCCAACTCAGCCCTCACCCGAACACAGCAATCACAGTCCCCGTCCATTCTAATCAATGTTGAACAACAGTTACTGAAACATGAGTCCGTGCCTAGATAACGCAAGGGAAACACGCAAAGAATGTATTAACTAACCTGTACAAATACCTAACGGCTGCGCTACAATCTGCCTGAATTTACGATTACAGTAACTAAAACTTGAAATAACACCTGCTACACTAAACTCACACGCAATTTAAGTAAGAATCTACGAAGTAAACACTAAAGCTCAATGCTACAACTCTCAAATACACTCCTGGAAATGGAAAAAAGAACACATTGACACCGGTGTGTCAGACCCACCATACTTGCTCCGGACACTGTGAGAGGGCTGTACAAGCAATGATCACACGCACGGCACAGCGGACACACCAGGAACCGCGGTGTTGGCCGTCGAATGGCGCTAGCTGCGCAGCATTTGTGCACCGCCGCCGTCAGTGTCAGCCAGTTTTCCGTAGCATACGGAGCTCCATCGCAGTCTTTAACACTGGTAGCATGCCGCGACAGCGTGGACATGAACCGTATGTGCAGTTGACGGACTTCGAGCGAGGGCGTATAGTGGGCATGCAGGAGGCCGGGTGGACGTGCCACCGAATTGCTCAACACGTGGGGCGTGAGGTCTCCACAGTACATCAATGTTGTCGCCAGTGGTCGGCGGAAGGTGCACGTGCCCGTCGACCTGGGACCGGACCGCAGCGATGCACAGATGCACGCCAAGACCGTAGGATCCTACGCAGTGCCGTAGGGGACCGCACCGCCACTTCCCAGCAAATTAGGGACACTGTTGCTCCTGGGGTATCGGCGAGGACCATTCGCAACCGTCTCCATGAAGCTGGGCTACGGTCCCGCACACCGTTAGGCCATCTTCCGCTCACGCCCCAACATCGTGCAGCCCGCCTCCAGTGGTGTCGTGACAGGTGTGAATGGAGGGACGAATGGAGACGTGTCGTCTTCAGCGATGAGAGTCGCTTCTGCCTTGGTGCCAATGATGGTCGTATGCGTGTTTGGCACCGTGCAGGTGAGCGCCACAATCAGGACTGCATACGACCGAGGCACACAGGGCCAACACCCGGCATCATGGTGTGGGGAGTGATCTCCTACACTGGCCGTACACCACTGGTGATCGTTGAGGGGACACTGAATAGTGCACGGTACATCCAAACAGTCATCGAACCCATCGTTCTACCATTCCTAGACCGGCAAGGGAACTTGCTGTTCCAACAGGACAATGCACGTCCGCATGTATCCCGTGCCACCCAATGTGCTCTAGAAGGTGTAAGTCAACTACCCTGGCCAGCAAGATCTCCGGATCTGTCCCCCATTGAGCATGTTTGGGACTGGATGAAGCGTCGTCTCACACGGTCTGCACGTCCAGCACGAACGCTGGTCCAACTGATTTTTTTTTTTTGTGGTTTTAGGGCGCACAACTTCAATGGTCATTAGCGCCCTGACTACTCTAAAAATGCACCGCGAGGCACAAGTTGACAACAACTAAAAGGGAAAACACAATAAAAGACAGACGGACAGGCAGAGGATTAAAAAACATCATCAAATGTCCTTAGCGAGGTTTGTCAAATTGATAAAACAAAGAACACGAGCAGCTGCTCGTGGGTCATCTGCTAAAATGGCATCGAAAGTATTAGGCAGGTTAAGATCGAGGCGCAGTGTGGTAAGATCTGGACAGGACATTAAAATGTGCCTAACCGTCAGCAAGTGCCCACATGGGCAGAACGGCGCCGGCGCAGCCGTCAGCAGATGGCGATGGCTGAACCGGCAGTGTCCAATTCTTAACCTTGCTAAAACGACCTCCTCCCGCCGAGAAGGGCGTGAGGAGGACGTCCAAGCCACGGGAAGAGGTTTTAAGGCCCGAAGCTTGTTGTCGGTAAGTGCAGCCCAATCGGCATGCCACAGCGACACGACGTGCCGACAAATGACCCTGCTAAAATCGGACGAAGGGACACAACAAGAAGCTGTCCGAGGCTGGAGGACCGCAGCCTTGGCCGCGGCATCTGCAGCTTCATTCCCAGGGATACCGACATGGCCAGGAACCCACAGAAAGCTAACCGGCGTACCGACGTCCACCAGCTGCTGGAGAGAGCGTTGGATCCGGTGTACGAAAGGGTGAACCGGGTACGGATCACTGAGGCTCTGGATGGCGCTCAGGGAATCTGAGCATATGACATAAGCAGAATGTCGGTGGCGGCAGATGTAAAGAACAGCCTGGTAGAGGGCAAAGAGCTCAGCTGTGAAGACCGAACAATGGCCATGGAGCCGGTATTTGAAACTTTGTGCCCCGACAATAAAGGAACACCCGACCCCGTCATTGGTCTTAGAGCCATCTGTATAAATGAAAGTCATGTTGATGAACTTCGAACGAAGTTCCAAAAAACTGGAGTGGTAGACCGAACCGGGGGTGACCTCTTTTGGGAGCGAGCTGAGGTCGAGGTGAACGCGGACCTGAGCCTGGAGCCAAGGTGGCGTGTGGCTCTCGCCCACTCGAAAGGTTGCAGGGAGTGAAAAATTAAGGTGTTGAAGGAGGCGACGAAAGCGAACTCCAGGGGGTAGCAAGGCAGAGACATACAACCCGTATTGAAGGTCAAGAGAGTCGTCAAAAAAGGAACGATAAGACGGATGGTCGGGCATTGACAGTAGCCGACAGGCATACCGACAAAGCAGTATATCGCGCCGGTAGGTGAGTGGCAATTCGCCAGCGTCAGCATGAAGACTCTCTACGGGACTGGTATAAAATGCTCCGATCGCAAGTCGTAAACCCCGATGTTGTATGGAGTTGAGGCGGCGTAAGATGGATGGCCGTGCAGAGGAGTATACGAAGCTCCCATAATCCAGCTTGGAGCGGACGATCGACCGATATAGACGAAGTAGGACGGTTCGATCCGCTCCCCACGACATACCACTGAGAACACGGAGGACATTTAAAGAACGGGTACAACGGGCAGCCAAATATGACACATGTGGAGACCAGCTAAGTTTCCTGTCAAAGGTAAGGCCTAAAAATTTGGTTGTCTCCACGATTGGGAGAGCAACGGGACCGAGTCGTAAGGACGGTGGGAGAAACTCTTTGTAGCGCCAGAAGTTAATACAGACCATCTTCTCGGCAGAAAAACGGAAGCCATTGGCGACACTCCAGGAGTAAAGACGGTCAAGAGAACGCTGAAGACAGCGCTCCAGGACACGTGTACACTGCGCGCTGCAATAGATGGTAAAATCGTCCACGAAAAGGGAGCCTGATACATCAGCTGGGAGGCAATCCATTATTGGATTGATCGCGATGGCGAAGAGAGCGACGCTCAAAACTGAGCCCTGTGGCACCCCATTCTCCTGGCGAAAGGTGTCGGACAGGACAGAACCCACACGTACCCTGAACTGTCGATCCAATAAAAAGGAACAAATAAAAAGAGGGAGGCGACCGCGAAAGCCCCATGTATGCATGGTGCGGAGAATGCCCGCCCTCCAACAGGTGTCGTAAGCCTTCTCCAAATCAAAGAACACAGCCGCGGTCGGGCGCTTCCGCAAGAAGTTATTCATAATGAAGGTCGACAAGGTAACCAGATGGTCAACAGCAGAGCGGCGCCTTCGAAATCCACATTGTACCTTGGTAAGTAGGCGTCGAGACTCGAGCAGCCAAACCAATCGAGAGTTAACCATTCGCTCCATCACTTTACAGACACAGCTGGTAAGCGAGATAGGTCGATAACTGGAAGGCAAGTGCTTGTCCTTCCCCGGCTTAGGAATCGGGACAACAATAGACTCGCGCCAGCATGCGGGAACATGTCCCTCAATCCAGATGCGATTGTATGTACGAAGAAGAAAACCTTTACCCGCAGGAGAAAGGTTCTTCAACATCTGAATATGAATATAATCAGGCCCTGGAGCGGAGGACCGTGATCGGCCAAGTGCGGTTTCGAGTTCCCGCATGGTGAATGGTGCATTATAACTTTCACAATTCGAGGAGCGGAAGTCAGGTGGCCTAGCCTCCTCTGCCTGTTTGCGGGGGAGGAAGGCAGGGTGGTAATGAGCGGAGCTCGAAACCTCGGCGAAAAAGCGGCCGAAGGCATTGGAGACAGCCCCAGGGGCCACAAGGACTTCATTCGCGACCTTCAAGCCAGAAACTGGGGAGTGGACCTTAGTGCCAGATAGCCGGCGCAGGCTACCCCAGACAACAGAAGAAGGAGTAAAACTGTTGAAGGTGCTTGTGAAAGCAGCCCAGCTGGCTTTCTTGCTTTCTTTAATAATACGACGACACTGAGCACGTAATCGTTTATAATTAATACAATTCGCCACTGTAGGGTGGCGTTTAAAGGTGCGTAAAGCACGTCGACGAGCACGTAAAGCGTCTCTACATGCTGCGGTCCACCAGGGGACCGGTACGCGACGTGGAGAAGAAGTAGGGTGAGGGATGGAATATTCAGCAGCAGCGAGAATGACTTCCGTGAGGTGTGCGACCTGACGATCGCAGCTTGTGAAGGTTTGATCCTGAAAGGTCGCCCTGGAAGAGAAGAGCCCCCAGTCTGCCTTGGAGATGGTCCAACTAGAGGAGCACGGAGAGGGAGTATGCTGCAGGAGATGGATAACACACGGGAAGTGGTCGCTCGAATATGTATCAGCAAGTGCATACCACTCAAACCGGCGTGCAAGTTGGGGAGTACAGATAGAGAGGTCTAAATGGGAATAGGTATGAGATGTGTCCGAAAGAAAAGTAGGGGCGCCAGTATTGAGGCAGACAAGATTGAGCTGGTTGAAAAGGTTTGCTAACAAGGAGCCCCTCGGGCAGGATGCTGGAGAGCCCCAAAGGGGATGGTGGGCATTGAAGTCTCCAGTTAACAAAAATGGTGCAGGTAGCTGAGCAATAAGTTGCATCATGTCTGCCCTGGTAACGGCAGATGACAATGGAGTGTAAACGGTACAAAAGGAAAACGTAAAGGTGGGGAGAGTAATGCAGATGGCAACTGCCTGCAGGCCGGTGTGCAACGTGATGGGATCGTAGTATATATCATCCCGGACCAGCAACATAACCCCTCCATGAGCTGGGATACCTACCACAGGGGGTAGGTCAAAACGCACAGAGGTGTAGTGTGCCAAGGCAATTTGATCGCATGGGCGTAGCTTCGTTTCCTGGAGGGCTACGACGAGGGGACGATGCAAGCGGAGCAGCAACTTCAAGTCCTCTCGGTTGGAGTGAATGCTGCGAATATTCCAGTTAATAAGTGCCATCGTAAGAAAAGGAAGATGAGAGAAGGGGTCACCTCGAAGGCCGCTTAGGGCCTGGCTTCGAGCGAGCACTGCCGCCGCTATCAGTAGGCGGACAGTCATCGTCCATGGGGTCTATAGGGTCATCGGCCATCTCGGGAGGATGGCCGGGAGGGGGAGCTTCCTCCACCGGTGAACGGCCAGATGTTCGGCTACCAGCGGTGCGGACAGGCGAAACGGATGACGGCCTGGGGCGGCAACCGCTGGGTGGCGCAGGAGAAGAAAGGCGCCGTGGTGGAGAAGGAGAACTGTGCTTCCTATGCGCCTTTTTAGAAGGACGTTTGGTGGAAGTACCGGTCGAAGGCTGGGAGGTCGAGGGACGGAGGAAGTCTGCACGGGATGGTTCCTTCTTGAAGGCCCGTGCATCTGACTTCGGGGTCTTCGACTTAGCAGAAGCTGAGGAAGTGGCTGGTGTCTGTGGGGTGATGGGAGGAAGAGGAGACGTCGACCGCGCGATCTTAGCACTGGCCGAACGGACGACCGTGGTGCTGAAGGTCAGATCGCATGTCTGGGTTGCTACCTCCCGGGAAGTCCGAGGAGAGGCGAGGACAGTGCTGTATTTCCCCGCTGGGAGCAGCGTGGGCTTCCTACTAGCCAATAGCTTGCGAGCAGCCGAGGTGGACACTTTCTCTTTGACCCGAATTTCTTGGATACAGCGTTCTTCCTTATAGACAGGACAGTCGCGGGAGGATGCGGCATGGTCACCCTGACAGTTCACACAACGAGGAGACGGAGGTGGACAGTCACCCTCATGGGCATCCCTGCCACAAGTGACACATTTAGCCGCATTGGAGCAAGACTGTCGAGTGTGATTGAAACGCTGACACTGGTAGCAGCGCGTAGGTGTCGGGACATAGGGGCGAACAGAAATAACCTCGTAGCCCGCCTTGATGCGCGATGGCAGCTTAACACTATCGAAGGTCAAGAAAAGTGTCCGGGTCGGTACAAGGTTATTGTTGACCTTTTTCATGACCCTATGGACAGCCGTCACGCCCTGCTCAGCGAGGAAAGATTGAAGCTCCTCGTCAGTCAATCCGTCGAGGGAGCTACTATAGACTACACCACGAGACGAATTCAAAGTTCGGTGGGCCTCCACCCGGACAGGGAACGTGTACAAGAGTGTGGCCCGAAGCAGTTTTTGTGCCTGAAAGGCATTCTCAGTTTCTAGTAATAAGGTACCGTTACGCAACCTGGTACAAGATTTGACAGATCCGGCTATGGCATCTACGCCCTTCTGAATAACGAAAGGGTTGACAGAGGAAAAATCCTTTCCGTCCTCAGATCGAGAAACTACGAGGAACTGTGGGGCAGGCGGTAGTACTTTTGTCACTGTTGGCTGGTCACGTTTCCGTTTTTGGGTCGAAGTCGAAAGCGATGGAGTAGAATCCATTGCGGAGGAATCCCCCATGATTGCCAGCGTCTCCGATGGCGCGCTCCTTCCTTGTGGGGACCCTCTCAGAGGGCACTCCCGCCTTAGGTGAATGTTTACACCTCAGGTCACACCTCCCGAGAAACAGACGGAGGGACCAATCGGCATGGTCAGAAGGTATCAGCTCAGGCAATCACCCCTCCCCGGGCCTGGCCTTTACCAGGGGGTACGCGCGTGCCTTACATGTCTACCCAGGGCGGGGACTTACGCGTTACCCCGTCACCGGCTACGCGTGCGAACACGTGGGTCGGCCTTCAGACACGCACAGGGAGGAAGGAAGAAGAGGAAAAAGAAGAGAGAGAGGGAGAAAGAGGACAGACTGTCTCAAACGCCGAGGCGGAGACCAGAGAAGGCAAGGAGAAGAAGGCAATGAGGAAGCAAGGAGAAAAAGGCAATGAGAAGGCAAGGAGAAGAAGGCAATGAGAAGGCAAGGAGAAAAAGGCAATGAGAAGGCAAGGAGAAGTCAAGGGAAAGAGTAAGGAAGACAGTGAGGTGGAGAAGAGCAAAGAAAGGAACCAACAAAAGGAAGGAAGAAACGAGAAGTGAAAAACCAAAAAGACCACGATTATAGGTCGTGAAACCGTCCGTCTCCGGACGCAGGCGCTAACTACCCCCGTGAGGGGGATGGACTCCTTTTAGTCGCCTCTTACGACAGGCAGGAATACCTCGGGCCTATTCTAATCCCCGGACCCGCAGGGGGGGCTGGTCCAACTGAGGCGCCAGGTGGAAATGGCATGGCAAGCCGTTCCACAGGACTACATCCAGCATCTCTACGATCGTCTCCATGGGAGAATAGCAGCCTGCATTGCTGCGAAAGGTGGATATACACTGTACTACTGCCGACATTGTGCATGCTCTGTTGCCTGTGTCTATGTGCCTGTGGTTCTGTCAGTGTGATCATGTGATGTATCTGACCCCAGGAATGAGTCAATAAAGTTTCCCCTTCCTGGGACAATGAATTCACGGTGTTCTTATTTCAATTTCCAGGAGTGTACTATGATACGCCCGAAATTAATGAATTAAACAATGCAAGTACCCAAAAACACGCAAAGAAATTAAGAATTAAACTATGTAACAAATAAGTAAGCTAGGGGTATACGACTTGCTGCTGCAACTCCTTATCCAACGGCGGCAGAAATTGCAACACACACCAAATAAACGAGACTGTTTTTGTACAAACAGTCATTTTTATAACACGACAGAATATAATTCATGAAGACCAGCATAAAATGCCTTTTAGGCCTACTACAAGCAAAAAGCTTTATATTAGAAAATAGTTTCACATTTCATGCATATGCTCCAGTTTCGCGAGCATGAGATCAAAAAGCAGTAGTACGACATTTTAATGTAAATTTGGAATCGTCTTTATCTTCCCTAATTTGTGTGACGTCCCTGTTTCTTCTCCTTCCTCTTTCTAATAAACAATTTTGTCATGACTAATTCTGGAACTATTCTTGCCTTTGTCAAAACTTATACGCCGATTAACTTCACTAACCCTGCCAGAATCACTGGTTTAGTTATCCCTGATCCGGTTAGGCGTTTATATTTTCGTTCACACCTACTTCCAGAATAGAATTTAAGTGGCTGCTAGACGGGGACTGTACAACTGGCATTTACTAGTGTAGCGATCTGGCCAAAAATTTTCTGACAAAATTTCATTTGTAGATACAACGAGAAGATAGTACGTAATCTTTCTTACCTGTTATTCCTGTTAGTCGTTTATTTCCACTCTGGTAGTCTGACTCTATGGATTTCGCTAGTAATTATAACAACGCTTATCATTCGCAAACCGAATCAACAACATAATCAGACAGCGATTGGTGTTCACTCGTTCGGCTTTACTCCGCTCAGCTCGTATAGCCCGGTCCCCTTTTTGCCTGCAGGAAAGTTTAGTTCTACATGCGACGAGGATTCCCCTGGCAGACGTCACGGACACTATGCACGCATTAAAAAATCAACTTCTGACTCATTCAGAAATTAACGTACAGAGCGTGTTCAGAAACAAACAGGGATGCGTTTCAAAATCATATGAGTGATCGATAATCCAACGTGGGCTGGATGCTAGGCGTTTTGTGAAACAGGTTTTTTTTCTCGAAGAATATGAATTTGCCGCTCCCCCCCACCCACCGCAATTGTCTCCCGGGTCAGATACCTCGGTTAGCCGCCCGCCCGCCCGCCCCCCCCCCCCCCCCCCCCCCCCGTCCTCTCGTAGATCCGTGCAATAAACTTTTTCCCGGTTGCATCTAGCTGCTTGCTGTTACTGCTTACGCAGCCAACAGCCACATTTCTGTAGCCAGAAGGGGGAGAAGGTAAAACTGTACCTCATACGCCACTCAACTGCGCATGCGCACAAGCCCACTCGTAACTGCTAAAACGCATCTAATGTAAACAGTTGTGACGCCACGCTCATCGGAAGCAATTTGGTGTTATGAAGCATTACATAGTCTTCCTAAAGCCTTTGACACATTTTGCTGTTGGCAAACAGCTTGTATGAGCACTGTTTTGTTGTTCTCTATGGCACATTTCCTTTGCAATTTATGTTTTATTTTCAAATTTTTTCTCGTTCTCGTTTTATTGTTGCAGTATTATTCTGCAGTAGCAGGATACAGTAACATCCTTTGTTAGAGTATCGATTCTTACCAGTCAAAATTACGAAAATTTAACTCAAAACTAAAACAACGTAAATTCCCGGAATTATAAAAAATTCCCGGGTTTTTCCTGGCTTTCTCCCGGATGAATAAATTCCCGGGTTTTTCCCGGATCTCCCGGTTGTCCCGCGTCGTATACACCCTGCTGACTTGCAGCTGAGGGGAGGGGAGGGGAGGGAAGGGGAGAAGCAGTAAGAACGAGTCAGAGAGTGTCACACGTACTCAGCTAAGCCCAGCAGCAACGAAGCATGACATCTCAGTAAACAAACAATTTCATGCTACTGAGACAAAATGAGATTTTTCCAGTGGGTTTATTTTTTTTTCAAAATTTCTCTGATATTTCCATTATATGTTTGAAATTCCCTGATTTACATAACTTGTGGCAACCATGAACATTATCAAACAACTGGATTAATTTATTTATTTTATGGGCCTCTAGATCTGATATTTGGAGGATATTGAACCAGTTCTTAAGTGGTACAAACATTCGTTGCACTAAAAAACCATTTTTTTCAACTAAAAATAATATTACATAATACCACATTTTCTCTTCTTCCCATGACTATTGAGAACATTTTACAAATACAGCATCAAAAGGTAATACAATTTTGGTTTTCTAGATACACTTCCACAATCATACAATATTATACTAAAGAGTTTGCCTCTTTAGCAAACTGATCAGCATGTCTGACTGCCAGGCAGCGGGCCCAGGTTCTATTCCCTGCTACATCAGAGGTTTACTCCACTCAGGTCTGGGTGTTGTGTTGTGATCACCATTTCATCATCATCAATATGCAAGTTGCCCAATGTGGTTTCAATGGAAAAGACTTGCAACTTGGTGACTGAAATTTCCCAGGTCAGGACTCCCGGCTATCAATGCCATACAATCATTCATTTATTACACTGAAGATTAGAATTTAACTTCATCTGTAATTATGTTTATGTAGCTTGGTAATATGTTATACAGTAGTTATGCCTTTTTGGAATAGTGCTGGATTTGTATGCTAAACATATACATAATTTGTCTGTCTTCTATAATAGCTATGAAGGATTCATTACAGAAGGTACAAAGATCACTACTGTTCAATTTCTGTTATATAATAATTAAATTTTTTAATTTGTACATACAAGGAAATGACACAATTTTACTTTCTCTAAATAGATGCCTGCATGACATTCTTTGAATTACTTTTAGTATTTACCTAAGTAATACTTTCTGTTGTATGTATATACCTAGAAATTTTTACAATCTGTTTTGAAGATTGACTGTTTGTTCAGTACAATGTAGGAATTAGCTCATGTCGTATTGTGTGGTGAATATGTCCAGTGCAACAGTTTTTTTCCAAGTTTATAAATAAATCATTTGCCTCAAAATACTCTCTCCGTTACTGTTTTGATGTTTTCTTCCAATATTTCTTTCATATATACTGTTAATAAGATTACAGTAATCTGCAATTTACATGTTAATTTCTTGTCCAGCATGTGGAGCATGTTGACACAGGTTTCACAACATTAGTATTGATTTTGAATCAAATGCCAGTGTTAGTAGCACTTTTCTTATTATTTTACAGACAGTGACCAGTCTCAACCACTAAGGCCATTATTCATTAGCTACACTGTATGTCAGGTATCCTGAAAGGACACACAACAGCATATCAGTCATGGTTTTTAAAATAAAAAGTGCAACTGGTGCTGACATGTTATTCGAAATCATTTACATATATTAAAAACAGGATAGGAGCCAATATGGACCCGGGGGACACATTGTGTTCTATTGCTAATAGAGCTGATTGACGAGTTTAACTGCCACTTTTTCTTCAAGTGTCATCTCTTGCACCATTTACTTCATTGGGGCTAGGATTTAAACGTCATGTGCTGCTCACCTTATACCTACACTTCCTATCTCCTAAGTAGCTTATCATGGCTGAATGTATCAATAGCCTTTGGAACATCCAGAAATATGCTCAAAACATGATCCAATCTAATGCCTGCAGTGCTTCATGAGGAAAAGGAAAAGCAGTTGCTTGAGTTGAATGAGTCCTTCTAAATCCACATTGGGATTCTACTAATACACTCCTGGAAATTGAAATATGAACACCGTGAATTCATTGTCCCAGGAAGGGGAAACTTTATTGACACATTCCTGGGGTCAGATACATCACATGATCACACTGACAGAACCACAGGCACATAGACACAGGCAACAGAGCATGCACAATGTCGGCACTAGTACAGTGTATATCCACCTTTCGCAGCAATGCAGGCTGCTATTCTCCCATGGAGACGATCGTAGAGATGCTGGATGTAGTCCTGTGGAACGGCTTGCCATGCCATTTCCACCTGGCGCCTCAGTTGGACCAGCGTTCGTGCTGGACGTGCAGACCGCGTGAGACGACGCTTCATCCAGTCCCAAACATGCTCAATGGGGGACAGATCCGGAGATCTTGCTGGCCAGGGTAGTTGACTTACACCTTCTAGAGCACATTGGGTGGCACGGGATACATGCGGACGTGCATTGTCCTGTTGGAACAGCAAGTTCCCTTGCCGGTCTAGGAATGGTAGAACGATGGGTTCGATGACGGTTTGGATGTACCGTGCACTATTCAGTGTCCCCTCGACGATCACCAGTGGTGTACGGCCAGTGTAGGAGATCGCTCCCCACACCATGATGCCGGGTGTTGGCCCTGTGTGCCTCGGTCGTATGCAGTCCTGATTGTGGCGGTCACCTGCACGGCGCCAAACACGCATACGACCATCATTGGCACCAAGGCAGAAGCGACTCTAATCGCTGAAGACGACACGTCTCCATTCGTCCCTCCATTCACGCCTGTCGCGACACCACTGGAGGCGGGCTGCACGATGTTGGGGCGTGAGCGGAAGATGGCCTAACGGTGTGCGGGACCGTAGCCCAGCTTCATGGAGACGGTTGCGAATGGTCCTCGCCGATACCCCAGGAGCAACAGTGTCCCTAATTTGCTGGGAAGTGGCGGTGCGGTCCCCTACGGCACTGCGTAGGATCCTACGGTCTTGGCGTGATTCCGTGTGTCGCTGCGGTCCAGTCCCAGGTCGACGGGCACGTGCACCTTCCGCCGACCACTGGCGACAACATCGATGTACTGTGGAGACCTCACGCCCCACGTGTTAAGCAATTCGGCGGTACGTCCACCCGGCCTCCCGCATGCCCACTATACGCCCTCGCTCAAAGTCCGTCAACTGCACATACGGTTCACGTCCACGCTGTCGCGGCATGCTACCAGTGTTAAAGACTGCGATGGAGCTCCGTATGCCACGGCAAACTGGTTGACACTGACGGCGGCGGTGCACAAATGCTGCGCAGCTAGCGCCATTCGACGGCCAACACCGCGGTTCCTAGTGTGTCCGCTGTGCCGTGCGTGTGATCATTGCTTGTACAGCCCTCTCGCAGTGTCCGGAGCAAGTATGGTGGGTCTGACACACCGGTGTCAATGTGTTCTTATTTCCATTTCCAGGAGTGTGAGTTGTGCTTATTTAAGAAATCTGACAGTCTTTTATAAAAATGTTTTCAAGTGGTTTGGAAAGAGTGACAACAACAAAACTCATATAATTTACCACTACCTTCCAGCTTCCTTTTTTATGAGATAGTTTCACTATTACAAATTTTAAGCAGCTGAAATATTCCAGTAGAGAAGGACAAGTTATAAGATTTCACAGTTTATGCCTGCACATTTTTTATAACCATATATTGTATATAGACTATTCTTGTGGAGTATTTAGTTTCTAGTAGTTTAATTTCATGCTGTGCTTCCTGTACGTCTATTGTCATGAGAAATTGTGTGTTATGTAGTCATTTCATTTTTGTCCTCAGATGTGTGTAATTTTTATAAGCGATAGTCTGCTCAACGAGCATTTCAGCCCGCAGTGTAACCACCTTGCTGGGGATGATAACTGTCAAATAAAAGTAATACCTTGAAGTTGAACACGAGTAATTTTTCATAAAAAACACCAAAGGTTGGCAAGAACTTAACTCCTTTTTGTTGTTCTGTTGCAGTTGATTCTTCCTGCAAATTTCTCAAGTGATGATGGGCCAGAGAACTCTGTGATTCTCTAATAATGTGAAAAGTCAAATTTTAAGGTATTGTATAGGCTCTGCTGTGCGATTTCTCACAGGTCTTATAAAATCTAGAAAATAATTTGAACATTGTTGCATATAGTAATTTTGTTAATTACAACCACAGAACTTGTTCAAAATTATAGAAAATGTTGTCAGTCTGAGGTTACAACTGAAATACACGGAATAGTATACAAAGTCAAAAACATATCTGTCATTTTCGTGGAAAGATACATGAAATTATGCAAATAAACAATGCTGATTATATTTTTGTTAACTGAACTGAAACTATATCATCCTACCATGCTTCCTCCTCCAAATATGAGTACATTATTTTTTAGTGTAGACAGAATTTCAATATATAATCCAGCAGCCTAAATAAACACTTTGTTTACATTGTCAACTAGTTTCTTATTGTGAATTACAGTAATTACAAAATAATTAGATGCCATTATGTAAAACAATAGCATAGCAAGTTGACAGCATGATAATCGGAATTGTTACAGGTTTCGAGCATTATAAAATATGGATATTTGGTACTTCTTTTGTTAAACAATCGTTTATAAAAGAACTGTTGTAACTGCAATCAAATGAATCATTGATATATGTTCCTACCACTGGATGGACATAATATTAGCCAACACTTTGCCATGAAGTTGTTGAGAATCACACTACACAGCTCGAAAGGTGAAATTACACATATGGTTCCTACCCAATGACTTAACAGTTAATCAAGAGATCCAAATTAGCTTCGAAAGCATATGAAAAATGGGCTGTTACATTTTAAGGCACAGTTACAAGGCAACTGTTACACACATTAGCTAAACCTAATGGGCTGCTGGCAAGTTGTGAATTTTCATGTAACTGAATATTTTTACTGTTCTTTTTTATATTCCAAACAGCTTTCATTTTATGAATTTCTTATCAAGCTAACTGTTCCAGCATTTTGGCACCTTTTATTTTCCCTTGGCACTGCATTATAATTTCTAAAATATTTATCATTTTAGAAACCCTAGGGAGGAATTGCTTCTGAGCATATGATTTTTTTTTTCTTTCTTTTTTTTTCCTAAAGTGATCCAGATGTTTCTGTGAGCTACTTTTAATTTTTTTAATTTTAAGTAGAAAAGTTTTCAAACTGTTTAAATATGTCTAGGAATATATTAAATTTAGGGAATGAGCAAGCTTTCGGACCAGTAGTTCCTCCTTCTGACAGAAGGTTCAGGGAGAAGGAAGAGGGAGGAAGGAAAAGGACTCTTGAGGTTTAGGAAAGAGGGAAAATTGCAGAAAAGTCATCCGGGAGTAAGATGAGACTTACTGGATGTGAAGAGAAGGACAGACTGATCCCCTGACGCAAGATTCTGGGCAACTTTTTCATAACTCCCCGTTTCCTAAATCTTGCCAGTCCCTTTCCTTCTCTGTTCTTACTTCTCCTTCTACCATTCTGCCAGGAGGAGGAGCCACTGGCTCTGAAAGCTTCCACATTTTCTTAACTTTTATGTTTTTCTCCTGCTGTCACTTTGCAAGTACATTTTATATCTTTTAAATTACATTACATTTTCAAAAATTTATTATTTTTGTTGAAATATACTGATTTTCATAGATACGTTTCTTGGACTACAAATTTTCTCCCATGAATCTTCATTTAAATAATGCCTAAATACTTCATATTTCTTGTCACTGTAAGATCTACTTTTGCACTATGTTGACTTCCTATTCTGAGAGTACTGTTTTCCAAGTGGAAATTTATGGTTTGGCCATAGTTTTCATGCGACATCATCAGAAGCTGAGGACATGTTACTGTTTTTAAAGACTGAACATACATTTTCATAGTCTCCTTTGGTGGTTTTACACACACTGGACAATTTTTCTTTTACCAATGTGTCATTCTATTTCTTCGAAGTTGATATTTCATATTCTAATGCCTCAATGTCATTTTGTAGTAACTTAATAATGAATAATACACATGTGTCTTAAGCAAGCATTCATGGGTGGTTCAGGTCTTATGAAACTTCTCATTATTTCTGCAATATGAAACTATGCAGAAATTCAGCATAACTGATGACTGGACTACGTTTTGTGACAAGTTAAAACTGCACGTCTGGTCAGGCCTTTAACTTGAATATCCACTCTTCATAGGCACTTGTTTCATTAACTAACACTGCAGTGCAAGCCACACTGGCCAATTCTTCCAATTTAATTTCTCTATAAAATTGTAAGGAATGGAAGTGGCCCAGCAGCAAGTTTTGAGCTGGTGTGTAAAGTATACTCAAGCAGACCTGATAGTATGGCACTTCCTACTAAAGCCATTGTCCTACACACGTGATCTCTCACTCACCAGGGCTGATAAATTATCATCGTCACAGCAAAATTAGATTAATTAGAAATTAAAAAGCCCTTACAGCTAGAAATGATATTAATTAATTTTGAGAATGTTTTTACTGGAGGTTTTGTATGCATTGCAAGGGCAGACAAGAGATACCAAAGAGGCAGTAATGATCCTCTCGAATGAGATATTTTCCGTAAGTTTGGTCAGTCATAATTGCCGTTAAGCCAGAAGTTAATAATTTTTAATCAACATCTCATTTTCAATTGTAAGAGAGCCCTTCATGCAAAGTTTGAAAGGTCCTTTGCACATGAATATACCAGAGAAGTGCCAGAGAAGCAGTTCTGGCTGTTAGAAGTCTGTGTTTAGTAACCCTTCACAACTAAGGCTGGTATTACACTATCATATTTCTTTGTCAAAATTGATATGTGAAATATTTATGTCAAAGAAATTTGATGGTGTAATAGGGAACTTTGTCAAATCTCGCCTGTCATCAAATAAATATTATCAAATCTAGGGCCTCGCTGTAGATACGACCATAATAGTAGCTTGTCTTCTGTTCACTGCAATGTGAAATGTTACCACTTGGAGTGCTAGCTTCGCCGCAGTGTTCTGTCACCAGTAGTGTGTTTGTAAAGATGGCTGCGAAGTTTAATTTGTGTGTGCTGTCAACTATAAAATTAATAGAAATGTATGACGCTGATGAGGTGCTTTACAACGTGAGGCACCCTGAGAACAAAAATTTATTAAGAAGACTGGGGAGAGCCATGAGATATGGCCCAGGTGCACTGCTGACAAAGTAAAAAAGAAAATTAAGGGCCCCACTCACAGTACTCTCACGAGAAAGCAAAAGTTCATATCATGAACTTTCACTTTCTCATGAGAGTAGCTTTTATATCCAGTCTTCTTAATCTATTTTTGTACTCAGAATGGCTCAGAATGTAAAGCACCTCATCAGCTTCATACATTTCCATTAATTTTGTAGTTGTGAGACACAAAATGTAATTATTACTTTGATCTACAATAAAAATAGTTCTTATTGCACATAAAGCGTACTGAGCTTTTATTTACTTTCAGATATTGGTCCTTACTGCTTTATAAATTGCTTCACACGTTTCTGACTATTATTTATTATTTTAGTTAATGTGCACTGTGGTATTTGAGTGCTGTACTGTTGTAAGCTAGAGTAAAACACTCCTGTAGCAAGAAATCAGTGTGTTACTGTGAGCCTGTCTTCTGCAGATATAGCAGTTCTTAAGTGAGTATTGTGCTTTGTGATATGACGAGAGACTGCACTGAGCAAATACTGAAATGTCATCCATTCTTAAGTAATTTATGTACAACTTGACGTCCTCTACTAGAAGCTCACATAACAAATTTTGTTGAATGCTTTTATCATCTTGCCATAAAACCCACGGCTTCACTCACATATGTTTCTTTTTTTTTTTTTCCCCGTTTCCCTTCCAAATGCGCACACAGTGCAATTGTGGTACACGCAACAACTGAGCATAATAACAAGTTGTTGTTGTCAGCCATCTTGAACTTTGACAAAAATATGGTGACTGTGTAATACCCCTTTTTAGCACCATGTCAAATATCTTTCTCAAACAAATTTGATGAATATTTGATCATATCTTTGATCAAATCTTTGTCAAAGAAATATGATAGTGTAATACCGGCCTAAGCAACCTGCCCAAAAGTGTGAACATGAGCATAGTTAGGTTGGCTATGAAAGATACTCCCCTCTGAGCAGCCTTATTCTTTGAAACCCAAATTGTTAAATAACCCCCATGGCAAGAGCTCTGCCTCGCTGGAATATGAGTTTTCTCCTATCAAGATACATTTTCCGGGTTGGTTCAATCAGTTTCCAGGTACCACATATTCCTACCTTTTAAAAGCTATGTTGAGGCAGTTTAACTATGTGCTGCAGGCACCATAAGGTTTGATAAAAGAGTGTCAGTTAGTTAGAGAAAAAGGTAATGATCTTGATGCTCACTAGTTATGATGATCAGATCAAATGGAATTACAATGCCAACTTGAAATTACAATCACACTCAGTCCACTGATGCATCCACACCGCTGTTAAATTAATCTGCCACCACCATGTGCCATCAATAGCATGTCTCTAATGTACATCTTCTCAATTACACATTTTATTCCTTTATTCCCTGTCCTCTGTTTACTTATGTAGCCTTGATTGATTGAGCACTGTCTACTGGCCCAGTAATAATTTTCACGTATCCAGGCACTTTTGGCACCTCTATCAGTGCCTTTTTACCCTTTTCAAACAGTGAGTTTCATTGTTAAAAGTTTGTAGGAATACAGATATTTAATTAAGTTGGTGATTGACTCTTATGTAAGCAGAATTGTGCTATTCCCTCCATCCAGTCTACACACTGATTCTCAAGACAATGTCGAATCATAAAATTAGCACATCACAAATCACATAGAAAAACAAAGAATACCCTACAAACTCATGCACATGCCCAAAAATCATACTGTCTGATCTAGACCTTTCAAACAAAAGGGAAAAAGCAGTGGAAAGAATTAAAATAAATCACAGATAGCTGGGGCTGGATGATTACTGAAATAAAACAGAAAATGCACTCTGTTAAAATTCGGCATACAGTGGTTAGCACACCACAGACACCCCAAACCACGGAGTCCTCTCACTGGAGGAGGAAGCCATGCTTTAAGGGACAGTGCCCAATTCAGAAGCGGGTCAGGGCCACTTCATCCCATGAGAGTGATTGTCATGAGAAACAACACAGCCACATAATTGGCTTCACCACCTGAGTCCTTCACTAGCAACCACTCTTCTTCCCACAATTGCACGGATTTCCAACTCACAGCGAAACAACAGCATGCAGAGAAGGACACACTGTTTAACATCATGTTTCCTGCAGGCCTCCTTGGTGGCATTGTCTGCTTTTTCATTTCCTCAAATTCTCACGTGCCCAAGTACCCAGTGCAATGACACCTGCTTCACCTGCTGCTGTAAGACATACAGCTGGTTATGTATTAACAAGGCAACTTTCCCTTGAGGGTACATGTGCTGCAACAACTGTAGTGCACTAAGGGAATCAGATCAGTGGAAAATCCATTTGCCCTGAAAATGCCTCATCTGCTATGGTGTCTTCAGGATTGCATGGAGCTCTGCAGTAAATACATTGCATTCACAAGGAAGGCAGATCCTGAAGCCAAGCTCAGAGAACATTACTGAACAGCCAAGTAAGTCCCCTCGTTTGGAGCCATCAAAGTACAGAACTTTACATGATGCCAATTCAAAATGTTAAAAAAACAGAGATTCAAGCATAAAATCTGAAGTGCAGTCTTTCTTTTAATGTATAAGTCTAAAATAATTTGTGCCTCTCTAGAACCTGGGCATAAAACATTAAAACCAGCTGCACCCATCCCCGAAAGGCAATCCTTTGTGTGAATCCCATAAGGCCTCTTATCACTCATTGATTATGAAAAAGCTTGATGGCCAGGCAACAGTGTGGTATGTCACTGTGTATAACATTGTGTTTTATAGGTCTGTCGCACTCTGAGAAGTCCTCACCATGTGTGGGGTGGCGACTCACTAGCCTGAGCACCAAGGCACAGTATGGTACTGGTACTAAAAGTCCCAATGGCAAGCTGGATTCTTTTATCATGCACCATGTCCAATAATTTCAAATAAGATAGTCATGCAGATCTGTACATCATGTACCCATCATCAAGATGAGATCACATGAAGGCCCCGTAATACTGGAGCAGACAAGTTCGATCCTTCCACCCCTAAACAGTGTTTTAAAATACTGACTACTTTTAGGGGCTGTCTTTTCAGATCCCTAAGGTGTGGCAATCATTTAAGTTCAGAGTCCAAAGTGAAGCCCAAAAACTCCACTGTGTCTTTAAAATTAAGAACTGCCCTCACCTGTAACTCAGTCAAGTCTAAAATTTAACCTAACTGGGTAAGAAGAGCACATCAAAGACTTCTTGATGGAGAAATTAAGACCCCTGTTCTCCTTACATTACTCCCACCATCGAATAGTCAGTTGCAAGTGGCAAGTAGTTGTTGCAAGACACAAGGAGGAACAAAGGACAGAGACACTATTTGAGTTTAGGGGCTACACCAGGTGAGCTGAGGCATGACTGGAATTTGGACTGAGGTGGGAGACGTGCTAGGGCATTCTGTGCAGTTGTGCAAACCCATTGTGCCAGCATGGTGTAGAGATCAACACATATGCCTATTAAGCACAGACCTGGGTTCAAATGCCGGCCATGGTACAAATTTTCATTCACTGCTTCAGTCTGCATATGTTCTCCTGATCAAAGAAATCAGAGAGGATGTCACTAACTTATTTATCTAAAATAGCTCAGTGAGAGGAAGAAACTTATACAGATGGGAAGACCTCATCAAAAACTGCATTCATTGAGCTGTCTGAGTATAATATGCCTCCAAGTAGTACTGTAGGCCTCCTGGATTCCAAAAGCTGTATCCAGTACCTAAAAACAGTGCAGATACACTTGCTATATAGCCACTTCCTGGATCGGCAGGTGTAATGATATCTCTTGACCCCACATTGAAAATAACTAGAGCTACCTGATTTTTAAGGCCCAGACAAGGTGGTGTTTGACCATCTGGTCCAAGGTCTTTTCCATACAATGAGGGCAACATAACAAAAACTACGCCAGTATGTGTGGTCCTTCCAAAGTTTTAAAATTGGAATTAAAACTGCTCTCACCATATGTCATAAAAGGGTCCCGACATCCAAATAAGGTTAAAAATGTTCAGGGTTTCTTTGCTCTGCCCTGTGACATGTTGTCACATACTATGTTGTTGTTGTGGTCTTCAGTCCTGAGACTGGTTTGATGCAGCTCTCCATGCTACTCTATCCTGTGCAAGCTTCTTCATCTTCCAGTACTTACTGCAACCTACAACCTTCTGAATCTGCTTAGTGTATTCATCTCTTGGTCTCCCTCTACGATTTTTACCCTCCGCGCTGCCCTCCTATGCTAAATTTGTGACAACTTGATGCCTCAGAACATGTCCTACCAACCGATCCCTTCTTCTTGTCAAGTTGTGCCACAAACTCCTCTTCTCCCCAATTCTATTCAATACCTCCTCATTAGTGTTGTGATCTACCCATCTAATCTTCAGCATTCTTCTGTAGCACCACATTTCGAAAGCTTCTATTCTCTTCTTGTCCAAACTATTTACCGTCCATGTTTCACTTCCATACATGGCTACACTCCATACAAATACTTTCAGAAACGACTTTCTGACACTTAAATCTATACTCGATGTTAACAAATTTCTATTCTTCAGAAACGCTTTCCTTGCCTTTGCCAGTCTACATTTTATATCCTCTCTACTTCGACCATCATCAGTTATTTTGCTCCCCAAATAGCAAAACTCCTTTACGTGTCTCATTTCCTAATCTAATTCCCTCAGCATCACCCGATTTAATTTGACTACATTCCATTATCCTCGTTTTGCTTTTGTTGATGTTCGTCTTATATCCTCCTTTCAAGACACTGTCCATTCCGTTCAACTGCTCTTCCAAGTCCTTTGCTGTATCTGACAGAATTACAATGTCATCGGCGAACCTCAAAGTTTTTATTTCTTCTCCATGGATTTCAATACCTACTCCGAACTTTTCGTTTGTTTCCTTCACTGCTTGCTCAATATACAGATTGAATAACATTGGGGAGAGGCTACAACCCTGTCTCACTCCCTTCCCAACCGCTGCTTCCCTCTCATGCCCCTCGACTCTTATAACTGCCATCTGGTTTCTATACAAATTGCAAATAGCCTTTTGTTCCCTGTATTTTACCCCTGCCACCTTTAGAATTTGAAAGAGAGTATTCCAGTCAGCATTGTCAAAAGCTTTCTCTATGTCTACAAATGCTAGAAATGTAGGTTTGCCTTTCCTTAATCTTTCTTCTAAGATAAGCCTTAAGGTCAGTATTGCCTCACGTGTTCCAACATTTCTACAGAATCCAAACTGATCTTCCCCGAGGTCGGCTTTTATCAGTTTTTCCATTCATCTGTAAAGAATTCGCATTGGTATTTTGCAGCTGTGACTTATTAAACTGATAGTTTAGTAATTTTCACATCTGTCAACACCTGCTTTCTTTGGGATTGGAATTATTATATTCTTCTTGAAGTCTGAGGGTATTTCACCTGTCTCATACATCTTGCTCACCAGATGGTAGAGTTTTGTCAGGACTGGCTCTCCCAAGACCGTCAGTAGTTCTAATGGAATGTTGTCTACTCCTGGGGCCTTGTTTCGACTTAGGTCTTTCAGTGCTCTGTCAAACTCTTCACGCAGTATCCTATCTCCCATTTCGTCTTCATCTACATTCTCTTCTATTTCCAGGATATTGTCCTCAAGTACGTCGCCCTTGTATAGACCCTCTATATACTCCTTCCACCTTTCTGCTTTCCCTTCTTTGCTTAGAACTGGGTTTCCATCTGAGCTCTTGATATTCATACAAGTGGTTCTCTTTTCTCCAAAGGTCTCTTTAATTTTCCTGTAGGCAGTAGCTATCTTACCCCTAGTGAGATAAGCCTCTACATCCTTACATTTATCCTCTAGCCATCCCTGCTTAGCCATTTTGCACTTCCTTTCGATCTCATTTTTGAGACGTTTGTATTCCTTTTTGCCTGCTTCATTTACTGCATTTTTATATTTTCTTCTTTCATTATTTAAATTCAATATTTCTTCTGTTACCCAAGGATTTCTACTAGCCCTCGTCTTTTTACATACTATAATGGACCCTATCTTCAGTAGGTGATGTTTCATGAGCTACAAATAATGCAGAATCCAGCTCCCACAGGGAGAAGGAGCTGTTGCATTAATCAGTCCTCGAACTGGTACCAACTGCCACTCTCAGTACACATCTTGTAGGTATCAGAAAGCTGAATCCTGACTGTCGGTGATGGTAAATGTGGCAAAACAGGCTGTCATTGTCTGGGCAATGTCTTGCTTGTTGATTGAGACTACCATGCTTCATTACAGCAGTCACTGTGGTCTCCCTCTTTTCCCAGAAATCCTCCTTTTGGTCTCCCCTATGGCTGAACAGTTACTGGGACAGTTTATGGTGGGCAGACACTGTTGCCACAACCTCTTTTTGCTGTTTCTAATAGTCTGGCACCATTTTGCCCTGACTACTCAAAATGCTGTACGAGTCTCTGCACTTGGCCGGCACTGAATCTACATAGAGCTTCCCACCTGTTCTTGAATACAGACTGGCATTTGTTGTTCCACCAAAGGACAGCTGTCCTTTCCGAAGAGAATACCGAGTGATCTATAGCAGTGAATGACCCTGTTGCAGTGCCGAAGTGTGTGCTCTGCTCCGTGTTTAACAAACACACAAAACGACATGAGAAGGTTAGCTCCCAGTTGCTTTAGCCCTGGGGCAGGTGGCTGCAGAGCCCAAAGCACATTGTGTCATTAACCCTTCGAATGTCAAGTTAACTATCTCACACCCACACACTCCCAGTGCGCAAATTCGTCAATACTTCGTTTAGTTTCAACTACCTTATAAATTCGCTGTTAGATGGTACTAATCACTTCATAACACACTCTTGTGTTGTGTTTTGTACTTACAAAGATGCCAAGAACCAAGAACATAAGGATGAAATCGCAAGATGTGTCTTAGGATACTGTGTTGTTCAGAAGTTATGGTGTTTACATAATTGTCTGCACAAAGGTTATCATAGACAATATTTTTAGTCGGTATGACTTGTAAACAGCCTTTTCAAATTAGGTGCCTACATTACTGGCACTGTAAGGCAAAGCACAAAATTTTTACCAGGCCAATATAAAAGGAAATTTAGAGCTAAGAAAAATATGAATTGTAGGTCAGGTTCGGTACTAGCTTTTGCATACCAAGAGTAAAAGTGGCAGCCAGCTCCTGTCTTTTTATTGACTACTGAAGCTGGTGTGGGTGATTTCCAAGTCCAACATAAAAAAATAGGAATGAAGCCAGAAATAATACACCAATACAACCAGTACATGGGTGGAGTATACATATCTGACATGATGATGTACACCAATTTGCAGGAGAGGAGAATTCTCCACTCCTGAAAGAAGGCAGCATTCAACACAATGTCAATAATGGTGTTGAACTCAGACATATTATACAATGAACACAATTAAAGAAAGAAAAACTGATGCCACCTACCTATTTATTGTAATGGTAACTGAAGCTTCGTCAACTGAACAGTTACAAGCAAAAAATGCAAATGATAATACTAGTTTGACGATAACTGGATCGTTTGCACTTTTGGTTGTTAAAACATTATTTACTGTGATTGCAGTTTCAACATGTTGTCATTTTCAAGCACTGTTGGATGCTGTAAACCACTCAGTAATATACAGCTGGCTATGTTGTGTAAGAGCATTTGTATGACGTATTGTAAATATATGAGTTGCTGTATATAACATATACGTTATAAAGCTGGTGAAATTGTGAGGTAAAGGCTGAAGTTTAAAAACTACTAGAGTTCTCCATCACACGTTTATATCTACTGAGGTAAGCATGATGCACAACACAATTCTATGTGCATATAGCATGTTTGTATTCCATACAAACAGTCGAACTGATCAGAGGATGTCCAAAACCAGTACTTGTTAACAATATAAAATATCTATTAGCAAGTGTCTTCTTGATGTACGTAGCTGAAATCTATGAAAGAAGAAGGCTAACGCACCCCACACCATCAGTACCTGGGATGAAATCATAAAAAGCTTTGTTTGCTTATCACCATCTCTGGACGTACCATAACAGAATGTCAGCAATTAAGACTGCTAGAGCAATGCACCTGTAATATGCTTGCTGACAGGAGGATCACAAAGGAGGCCCCCCATTTGGACAGGTAACATGGCAACATTACAGACATTGGACTATATGGAACGAGTGCGATACAAAGTCCTGTCAAGCAATCAATATTTAGGTTAAACATACTTCTTCAGTAAGGCCATAGCTCATCCTTTTATCTATCCTAATTCAATATAGGCAGTTTCTGTCTCTGTTGACTCCAATGAGTTTTATGTTCTTTTAAATGGGCTGAGAATAGGAGTCAGAACAATCAGACAGTTTTGCAGAATCAGGATACTTTTAAAGAGTGTGAAGAGAGAGACAAATGGAGTGACTCCTATCCTATCATCTACAATGTACAAAGTTATGCAGTTAAAAGGAACTACCCATGATTAGAGAGAATGCAATTGCACTTAAACTGATTCCCTGTGCTTTGCGTTCCCATTTACAACATTTGAAATATTTATTATTTCATTTATAATTTGTTACCTTTTGTATTATTTGGAAATTCTGCTTCAGTTCTCACTCACTGTCATTGGATTTTGATGTACAGATTCTGATGCTGATACTGAGCAGTAAGAAGAACCAACTATCAAAAGAAGCACAAAGGTCATGACAGACAAAATTTTCAGAAGTGGCTTCCGTGCAGATGTAACACAGTTCTCTTTCCTAGCAAAATTTTGCACAGTTTGATGTGTTAGAATCATATTAAAATTACAAGTACAACTCACCGCATTAGGTATGCAGCGACACAGTTCACGTCCAAACACACGGGTTCGTGTTAGTGGATTATCAGAGAATGTGATGAGAACTTTTGGTTCATATTCACGTTTGAAGTAGGTGGAGAACTCATCTAATCTTGCATCAGCTTCCAACTCTTCATCTTCTTCACCAGGTCTGGAAAATAGCAGATGTGACAAAACTTATCATCTGCCCTGGCAACATATGAAAGATATGAGTTGTGTTATATTGTCGCAGAAGAAGCTGAGTAGCACTGTGGCGTAGTGGCTATGATACTAAACTGTTGTATGGAGGGTTGTGAGTTCAAAACTCACGTGGACTGTACACTTTTAATTTTTATATTCATTTTGAGTACATTCTAGAAGCATCCAAAAATATCAATAATCATTGTACTGGAATGTTCTGTAGCTGTATATTTACTGTATGTGTTCTGGCCAGAGGCAGTTCGCTCCACGCTCTTGTATGTGCAAATACTGAATAAACCTTAGTGTTCATCATTCATCTAATTACACCTTCTACATGACATTACTCTGGTGGAGACGCTGGGTATTGGAACTTGTGACAGCGCACATTATTGACAACACAGTGGCTCCCATCAGGTCACGACAGAGCCGCCGTTTATGTGGCGAGAAACCCGAGTTTGAGCCATATTCAACAGATTGCAATCTATCGGAGACAGAAGAAGAAGAGGACATTACGATGACAGCAACTGTGTGCCACCACATGAGACATCCTTCCAGGGTTCTCTGGTGACGATGACCAAAATCCAAACAAGTGGATGAAGGTATGTGAGCGTATAGCAAAATTTAACAAATGGGATGACACCGTGTGTTTGGCTAACGTATTTTTCTACTTGGAGGGCACTGCCAAGCAATAGTATGAGAACAACGAGGAGAAGTTCACAAGCTGGGAAGTATTCCAGGTGGAATTGGCAAGTATTTCGGCGACGCACAATGACGGAAGTGCAAGGCTGAGGATAAATTAAAGTGCAGGGCACAGCGTCCAGGAGAAACTACAGCATCCTACATTCAAGATGTCATGAAGCTGTGTAAAATAGTGGATCCTAGAATGAAGGAGGAAGATAAGGTTGTACATCTCATGAAGGGTGTTGCTGAGGACATGTATCAAGCCCTACTCCTGAAGGAGGTTTTGACGGTAGACGACTTCATAAAATGGTGCCAGTATATCGAGACAATGCATCAAAAAAGAAAAACACGCAAGAAGTTTGAACAGTTTCCAAATGTTGTATTAATGTCTGTGATGGAGGAAGCAACTGATTTCCAAGTATTCTTTGTCAGATAGTGAGAAAGGAAGTACATAAGGCATTTGGATTGCACGGCGAGTGATAAACCGAGATGCTTCAAAAGGTCATAAGGGAGGAAGTGGAACAGACATTGAACCCAATCTCTCATCCTTCATGTCCCTTTAAAACGGTGAAAAAGTTGAGACCCACGCAGAGTTACATTTGTACAATGCCACATGAGGAACCTGTTTGGACACCAAGGAAGACTGACACCTGGAGAACCCAGGATAACCAACCAGTATGTTTTCACTGCGGACGACCAGAACATGTGTTGTGCTATTGTCGAGAAAGGCGGCAGATATCTGATGATGCCCACACCAGAAGACAGCAGACCGATCTTAGCCAACGCCAACTCCGGAACGACGAAGATGAACAAAATGTGGGTGCAGGACAACGTAGGTTCCCATCGCCGCAAGCTAGCTGCTGGAGAGGACGCTCCCCAACACGCCAATCTAGTTCTCCATTGCTGTTTAGAAGCTCCAACCGATCACCTAGCCGCCGCAACCTGGAAAACTAAAGGGTGCGACCTTCCATGGAGGTGAGGCCGCCGAAGAGAAACATCCTCCGCCACCGATCACTACAAGAATGATAGGAAACTAAATTGATATCTTCATGGATGGCCAACCAGCCCAAACTCTTGTGGACTCTGGAGCATCATATTCAGCCATTCCGGAGAAGTACTGTCGCCAGTTGCAGAAAACCGTATTCGCTGACAACATAACATCTCTGCTGAAGGTGGCTAATGGGAAATATGTAAAACCAACAGGAAGATGTGTCATTCGTATAGGTATAAGTGGCCATACACAGCCCTTAGAATTTATCGTCTTACAAGAGTAGTCATGACGTCATTCTCGGATGGGACTTTATGAAAGTTTCTCAGGCAATTACAGATTGTGGTCACTCAAAGATTATGCTAGACGAGATGAGATACTGTGGACAGGAAGATGCGCATCCAAAGTGTGTGGAGACTATGTGTGCTGGGTGAAGTGATCATTACTGCAGTCAGCGATAGAAAGGTAACTGTCATGTGTCAGGCCATACATCAACTTGTGGATCTTGTAGTGGAATGTATGAGAAGCATACCACTGAAGAATAACTTGGTCAACGCAGCCTCTGTCATCTCGTTTAAGAACGGATTTGAAGAATTGTGCATAGTTAACTGTTGCCGAGAACCGCATATCCTTCCAAGACGCATGTGCATGGCAAATGCTGAGCCATTAAGTGAAGAATAGCTGAGCATCATAGAAACCTCCCGTGCAGAGTCTGTGGGCGAAATTAGCGCTACCACTATGAGACAAGATCTTCTAACTCGACTATCACCAGATCTCACTAAGGAACAACAGAAGAAGCTACTTGCATTCTTCAAGAGTTCTCTTAATGCTTCAATCCACAGGTGAAGAGCAAATTAGACAAATCAATGGTGAAGCACTGGATTACCACTGGAGACCATCAGCCAATAAGCCAGAGAGCATTCCGTGTGTCAGCAACGAACATCAAATAATTTGCGACGAGGTAGAGAAAATGATGAAGAATGACATCATTCAGCCTTCGCAGAGCCCACGGTCATCACCAGTGTTCCTCGTCAGGAAGAAGGATGGCAGTTGGCGCTTTTGTGTTGATTACAGGAAGCTTAATAAGATAAGTAAAAAGGATGTTTACCCTCTTCCACGAATTGATGATACACTAGATTGTCTGAAGGGGGCTAAGTTTCTCTCAACCATGGACATGTACTCGGGATACTGGCAAATCGAAGTAGATGAGGCTGATCGTGAGAAAACTGCATTCATCACCCGTGAGGGCCTGTACGAGTTTAAGGTAATGCCGTTTGGTTTGTGTAATTCACCAGCAACTTTTGAATGGATGATGGATAATCTTCTACGTCACCTGAAGTGGACGATGTGTCTTTGTTATTTAGATGACATTTTAGTGTTCTCAGAGACATTTGATCAACATATAAAAAGACTGAGGGCCGTTCTTAAGTGTCTCCAACAAGGCAGACTGAAACTTAATCCAAGAAAAGCGCCTCTTTGGAGCAAAAGAAATCAAAATACTTGGACACCTTGCATCAAAAGAAGGTGTGTGGCCAGATCCAGGAAAGGTGAGATATATAACGGAATTTCCTATTCCTAACAGTATTAGAAATGTGAGAAGCTTCCTCGGATTATGTTCTTATTACTGTTGTTTTATAAAAGACTTTTATATCAACACCAGGCCACTCCAAGAGTTGTTAAAAGCTGATGCTAAATTTATCTGGGGTGGTGCTCAACAAGATTCTTTCGATGTGCTGCGAAAAGCTCTGACTACTAACCCTGTACTTGGTCTGTATGATTAGACAGCACCTACAGAACTACACACAGATGCCAGTGGGTATAGGATCGGTGCAAATTTCAGATGGAAATGAGAAGGTTATAGCCTACGCTTCTAGGACACTTACAAAAGCCGAGAGAAACTACTCAACTACAGAAAGAGAATGTCTTGCTGTGATCTGCGCCATGTGCAAATTTCGACAGTATCTCTATGGAAGGCCATTCATAGTTGTTACAGATCATCATTCACTTTGTTGGCTGATGGGTCTTAAGGATCCAACACGAGTACTCACCAGATGGGCACTATGTCTTCAAGAGTATGATATTACGATAGTGTACAAAAGTGGAAGAAAACACCAAGGTGCCAACTGTCTCTCAAGAAACCCTGTGCAAGGGCATCTTCTGCTGAGCAGGAGGAGGATGTCAAGATATCTCAAATTATGCTTGCCTTAAATTGGTCAGAGGATGTGAAAGAACAATTTACTTTGCAAGAAAAACTTTGATCCGTTTGGAAAGAGGTGGCTACCGGTGATTCCTAAATGCATGCGCTTAGATAACCTACAGAAATTCCAAGATAGAATCCGCAAGAGATTTTTCTGGCCAGATTTATTTCGGAGTGTCCATCACTACGTGTTACACTGCAGAGTGTGCCAGAGGAAAAGGCAGTTCCTCAGAAACCACCTGATCAACTCATACCAATTCCACCAGCCGAAACGCCTTTCCAGTGTGTTGCGATTGACCACCTCGGACGATTTCCAACGTCTGCTAGTGGCAATAGATGGATTATTGTTTCCACTAATTATCTTACACGCTATGCCATTACAAAAGCTGTGAAAACAGCCAAAGCATCCAAGGTAGTCAAATTAATCGTGAAAGACATTGTATTAAAACACAGTGCCCCAAGGTAATTAATTACGGATCGAGGGAAAGTTTTTCCAATCGAATCTTGTGACAGAGATAAACCATTGGTACAACATTACTCATCACATGATGACTGCCTAACACCCGCAAACTAACAGGCTTACTGAATGCCTTAATAAGACCTTGGCCAACATGCTATCAGTGTTCGTCAATGTTGAGCAGAGCAAGTGGGATGAGGTGCTACCTTTCGTGATGTTTGCCTACAACACCGCCAAACAAGACATCACAGGATTTGCGCCATTTTTCCTGGTGCATGGGCATGTGGCGACTACAACGATGGACACTGTGTTTCCGTTACATCCTGATGACGTGGACAACGTCTACATCGGCCAGGTGCTAACCAGAGCTGAGGAAGCTCAGCAGTTAGCCCAACTCTGCACGCTGTAGGCTCAAGAAAACGATTGCCGAAGATATGACGCGAGCCACCGCCCTGTTGTCTACCAGCCTGGTGACCTCGTTTGGATCTTCACTCCTGTTCGTAAGGTTGGTCTCTCTGAGAAGCTCCTCAGGCGCTACTTTGGACCTTATAAGGTTGTAAGACAGTTGTCTAATGTTACTTATGAAGCTGAAGATTTCGACCCCGATGCAAGACAACAAAAGATCAGAGGTACGGTCCATGTCCTTTGAATGAAGCCCTACACGGTTTCCACCACCCAGGGTAAATCCGAAGCTCCAACGACAGGGAACAAGCGGAAAGGTGATGAAGAGCGTAGCTGCAAAAGAAGTTCTAAGAAGATCACCACCAGGGCAATCATCAGTCATCAGGAGTCTGAGTATGCAGGACCAATGAGTCGTTCCTGGACTAGGACGTAATACCGAGACACTGTTCTCTGAAGGAGAGAGCAATGTCACAGAAGAAGCTGAGTAGCACCGTGGTGTAGTGGTTATGATACTGAACTGTTGCATGCAGGGTCATGAGTTCAAAACTCACGTCGCCTGTACAATTTTAATTTCTATTTTCGGTTCGAGTAAATTCTAGAAGTATCCACAAATATCAACAACTGTTGTACTGGAATGTTCTGTAGCTGTATATATACTGTGTGTGTTCTGGCCAGAGGCAGTTCGCTCTGCACTCTTGTATGTGTAAGTGCTGAATAAACCTTCGTTAAGTGAAGTTAGTGTTCGTCATTTATCTAGTTACACCATCTTCTACGTGACAATATGAAGATGAGTCAAATTCAAAAGAATAATAACTCAATTATATGACAGTTATTTTTTCTATGAAATCTTCATTCAGAAAGTTCTAGAAAGTAAGTATGATAAAAATCAAAACTCTTTAGTAAAGTATAACATAATGTACAAAACAACTTGTTGCAGACAAAAACGTGACTTAAAAGTTAAAACATGTGTAAAGCTCAATAGTCAAAATCTTAAAAAGTCATTTAGAATTTAATATGTAACATTGGAAGACTCTATATCGTACGAAATTCTATGTAAAATACATTTTATGTTTTCTGCATAGTGTACTGTTGCACATAAATACTTTTGTACAAGATTTTCTCTGCTGTAAATTACATAAAATGTTAATTATAACAATATTATGAGTACTATATATTGTCGAGCTATTATATAAGTGACTGTGGCTGTGTCTACAAGGATGGCAGAAAGGCAGCAGTGTTCGGTTGTGAGTTAGTTCCAATTAATTGTCAGTTACAATGAATAAACAAAGACAATTTATCAGTATATCTGTGTCAGAACTTTCATTTCAAAAAGTAATCAAATGAGATTGGGAAAAAAAAAAAAAAAGGACACACGACAAAATTCACTGACAGAAGAATCACAGGTGGCACACAGGCATCCTAGAGCTTTAGTACAGCTCCCCACTGCAGTTGTAACTATGATACCCTCCAGTCTGTTCCCTTTTCTTTCTCTCCGTATGATTCATAGCAAGCATTTCTCCACTGCTCAGTGAGAAACCTTCAGCACTTTTTGAACAATTCTCATCTTCGTAATACATCTCTCAGTAACATAAGCAAAACTGGTAAGATGCAGATACGAATGGTGATGTAGGTTAGTGTCCCAACTATCTCACTCAGTAGCTGTTCACTTTGGTGGGCCCTCATTTGTGAGTAACCAATGGAGGGGAAGAAAAAAATCTTAAATGTGTAATCTTCTAGAGCCTAAAATTTGGAAGTTTTACATGTAGTAGCATTGTAACACAATGGTTAGCATACCAGAGTGACACGCAAAAGTTTGTGGGTTTGGTTCTTGTTATGTGCATAATTTTTATTTTTATTTTTTAACCTTAAACTCCCCCCCCCCCCTTTCATGAACCACGGACCTTCCCATTGGTGGGAAGGCTTGCCTGCCTCAGCATTACAGATAGCCAGACTGTAGGTGCAACCACAACGGAGGGGTATCTGTTGAGAGGCCAGATAAAAGTGTGGTTCCTGAAGTGCGGCACCAGCCTTTTAAGTAGTTGCAGAGGCAACAGCTTCGATTACTGACTGATCTGGCCTTGTAACAATAACCAAAACGGCCTTGCTGTGCTGGTACTGTGAAAGGCTGAAAGCGAAGAGAAACTACGGTCGTAATTTTTCCCGAGAGCATGCAGCTTTACTGTATGGTCAAATGATGATGGTGTCCTCCTGGGTAAAATATTCCAAAGGTAAAATAGTCCCCCTTTTGGATTTCCGGGTGGGGACTACTCAGGAGGACGTCATTATCAGGAGAAAGAAAACTGGCTTTCCATGAATTGGAGTGTGGAATGTCAGATCACTTAATCAGGCAGGTATGTTAGAAAATTTAAAAGGTGAAATGGATAGGTTAAAGTTTGGTATAGTGGTAATTAGTGAAGTTCGGTGGCAGGAGGAACAGGACTTCTGGTCAGTTGAATATACGGTTATAAAAACGAAATCTAATATGGGTAATGCAGGAGCAGGTTTAGTAATGAATAAAAAAGGCACAGATAAGCTACCACAAACAGCATAGTGAATGCATTATTGTAGCCAAGATAGACACGAAGCCGACACCTATCACAGTATGTACTACTGTGATTTGTACAATCTATATGCCAACTAGCTCCGCAGATTATGAATCTATTGAATAAATGTATGATAAAATAAAATAAATTATTCAGATTGTTAAGGGAGACAAAAATTTAATTGTCATGGGGGAGTGGAATTTGATAGTAGGGAAAGGAAGGGAAGGGAAGGAAAAGCTATAGGTGAATATGGATCAGGGTTAAGGAATGAGAGAGGCAGTCACCTGGTAGAATTTTGCACAGAGCATAAATTAATCATAGTTAACACTTGGTTTAAGAAACATGAAAAGAGGCTGTATATGTGGAAGAGGCCTCAAGACACTGGAAGATTTCAGCTAGATTATATAATGGTAAGACAGAGATTTAGGAACCAGGTTTTAAATTGTAAGACATTTCCAGAGGCAGATGTGGACTCTGACCACAATTTATTGGTTATGAACTGTAGATTAAAACTAAAGAACCTCCAAAAAGGTAGATATTTAAGGAGATGGGACCTGGATAAACTGAAAGAACCAGAGGTTGTAGAGAATTTCAGAAAGAGCATTGGGGAATAATTGACAAATACAGGGGAAAGAAATACAGTAGAAGAAGAATGGATAGCTTTGAGAGATGAAATAGTGAAGGCAGCAGAGGATCAATTAGGTAAAAAGACAAGGGCTAGTGGAAGTCCTTAGGTAACTGAAGATATATGGAATTTAATTGATGAAAGAATAAAATATAAAAATGCAGCAAATGAAGCAGGCAAAAAGGAATACAAACGTCTCGAAAATGAGATCAACAGGAAGTGCAAAATGGCTAGGCAGGAATGGCTAGAGGACAAATGTAAGGATGTAGAAGCATATATTGTTAGGGGGTAAGATATATGCCACCTACAGCAAAATTAAAGAGACCTTTGGAGAAAAGAGAACCACCTGTATCAATATCAAGAGCTCAGATGGAAAACCAGCCCTGAGCAAAGAAGGGAAAGTGGAAAGATGGAAGGAGCATATTGAGCCGGAGTAGGCAACCACAAAGTCTTCACGATCTATTATTCTGTACCAACATATCAAAGTGATCTATTTTTAAAAATTCAATTGCTACATTTTTAATTTTTGGATACCGGTACTGTAAAACTACTATTTAAAATAAAAATTTCAAATCTTCACTATTTATTCGAAACATAATAATTTTATATTTCATAATATTCTCAAGTACATTCTTACTTTAATAACACAAGAACTATTTCACATTTAATGTGAAATCTGAGTAGCTGTTTTGTCAACAATGTCCTTATTTAGTGTATCACTTGTTACACTTAGTCGAATACACGAGTCCAGATGTTCATCAGTCAACCTTGTTCTGTGCTTATTTTTAATAAAATTCATATTTGAAAACAGTGATTCACACAGGTAGGTACAAGCAAACAAGGCCTTTATTCTAAGAGCAACACTAACTAAGATAGGGTATTTCTCCTGAGGAATTAGAAGCCAACAGGTTTTGGGTTCTGCAACACTTTTGAGAAACGGATCATTTTTTAATATTATTGCATGACATTCACTATTGTAAGGTATCTCACTTTCTTCTATTTGTGTCTTCAGAGTTAGAAAATGTCTTAATTCACCCCTCTTAAGGCAGCACTCCCACAAAACAATTTTTCAGTATAATAATCTACTTCAGATATCATATCAGCAATATCTTTCTCATTGCCTTGAAATTTCAAATTCAGCTCATTAAGCTTTTCTGTTAGGTCAATTAAGAAAGCAAAATTCATAAGCCAGAGAGGATCTTCAATACAAGCTGACAGACTATTCTCATCTTGTTATTGAAAAACAGTTTTATAGCTGGTAAAAGCTTGTGGAAACATTGCAGCACTACTTCTTTGCTGAACCAATGCACTTCAGTGTGGAGCAGTAAATCTCCATACATTAGTTCTGGTTCATTTGCTAAATCTTTGAAAAGTCTTCTTTGAACAGAGTGAGACCTAGTTTTGTTGACTATCTTTACAACAGTATTCATAGTTTCATACAAATTTTAAAACTTTCCACAAAGAGACTGCTGGTGTAAAATACAATGATAAGTTAAAAACGGTGGAAAACTTTCATCTCTTTGGCACAAAGCAATAAAACCACTTTTAGAACCTTTCAAGGCTGGGGCTCCATCTGTGGTAATGCTTACAAGCTTGTGGATAGGTATTTTCTCCGACAGAATGAGTTGCTTCATGGCAAAAAATTTCTTCTCCTCTTGTATGTCCTTTCAAAGAAATTACTTTCAAAAGTTCTTCCTTGACAGTAAAGTTATTAAAAACCATCATTACAAAAGCTGGCAACTGAGCAGTACCTGTTGCATCAATGGACTCATCTAACTGCATTGAAAAACAACAGCACTCATCCAAATGTGTTTACAGTTGAGAGAAAACATCATCAGACATATTTTCAACTCTCCTTGTGACCATTCTTGATTAAAGTTGAAGGGATTCGATGGCAGCAACTATTTCAGACTTGCTCTTGAAATTGTGAGACAACCCGTCATCAGCTTCTCGAAATGCTTCTTTTATGAATTCACCATCTTCGAAGGGTTTCTTCCTTTTCACCAATACATTAGAAACACGATAGGAAGCAAGAGTGGCAGAAACACTTTTGGTTGGTTGTTGGTTGGTTGTTTGAGGTTTAAGGGACCAAACAGCAAGGTCATCAGTCCCTTGTTTCAAATAGGCTCCATTCCGCTAATGGGACAGTCATGTTGTCATTGGTAAAAACAAAATGAAGGAAGTCGGCAAGAGAACGAACCCAACACTATGCTGAAGCAGCATAGGCAAGACCACCTGTGATGTAAAAGGTACAACTGCTAGAATGTAGAAAGTACGTATGGGAATAGAAAGACTAACCAAACCTAAAAAAAGGGTAAAAACAGAGTAAAAGGGGAAGAAAAGAGGATTTCGGTCAGGGAGGGGAATCGGGAATCTCCGAACACTGCTTACAGTGGGAGACACCCAAACACTCACCGCCCTGCCCCAACACCAGAGAGAGATTAAAAACCTTAAAACTGAGAATAAAAACCACTTTCCCGGAGGAAACCAAGAACCAGAGAGACCATCTGGGAATCGTCAGCCAACATCAAAGGTAAAGTGCAGGGGAGTCTGTACTTAACACGCAGAGCCAAAAGAAGGGGGCATTCAACCAAAATGTGGGCTACTGACTGGAAGGCTCCACAACCACATACCGGGGGTGGCTCATCACGCAAAAGAAAACCATGGGTCAGCCTGGTATGGCCAATGCGGAGACGACACAGTGTGGTCGAGTCCTTTCGGGAGAGGCAAAAGGAAGAACTCCACGGGCCTGGTGTCACCTTAATTGCACGAAGTTTATTAGACAGGGGAGTAGCCTCCCAAGAATTGGCCCATGACTGTGCGAAGCGGGATTTGATGTGAAGCCGTAAATCCGCTGCAGGAGGGGTTACAGAAAAGACAAAGGAAGTCAATGGAACAAGCAGCACGGTGAATATCAGTGAGATGGTCATGGATGGCAGAGACCAAGGGATGGCGCGAAAAACACCGGTCAATAGCAAGAAGGCCACTCATCGAGTCCGTAAATAACAAAACGCAGTTGTGTTGGGACTGTTTAATAAAGTAAGGGCCTGGGAAATTGCCATCAATTCCGCAGTAAACACCCCACATGTAGGTGGCAGCAGATGACTTTCCGTTCCAACAGAGGACGTGAAGGCATACCCAACATGATCAGCAGATTTAGAGCCATCAGTGTAAAAAAACAACAGCATCCCGAAAATCCCATAAAATTTGGCGGGAAATAGGAACGGAACACCAACGGGGGGGATGGAATCTTTCGGACCTCAGCGGAGATCCATCCGAATTCGAGGCCGAGGAACTAACCAAGGAGGGGTAGAGGGGAGGGAGCGAGGAAGACAGGACAAAGAAGGAAGCTGAAAATCACAGCAAAGAGACGCAAGGCGCAGCCCAACCGGTAAACCCGCCCGAGGGCGGGAATCGGGTGGGTGACGTCCATGGTCTGGGAACAGGATATAATAGGAAGGATGAGTGGGAGAGGAACGGATAGTGAGTGCATAAGACAAGAGAAGCTGGGACCGCCGAACAGAAAGGGGGGGGGGGGGGGATCCCAGCTTCAACCAGGAGATTATCAACAGGGCTAGTAGCGAAGGCACCGGTGGCCAAACGGATACCACGATGGTGGACTGGATCCAGCATGTGCAGTGTGGAAGGAGCAGTTGAATCATAAACTTGACAACCATAGTCCAAGCGAGACAGAACTAGAGCACGATAAAGACGGAGGAGGAGGGAACGGTCCGCACCCCAAGAGGAGTGGGCAAGGAAGCGAAGGACATTGAGTTTACGGATACATCCTACCTTCAGGAGTCTGATATGAGGCAGCCAAGTGAGCTTGTTGTCGAAGAGAAGACCCAAGAAACGAAACTGTGGGACCACAGGCAATCTTTGTGCAGCGAGATAGAGCTCTGGATCAGGGTGGATCGTAGTACGGCGACAGAAGTGGACTACTCGCGATTTTAAAGGAGAGAATTGAAACCCGTGTGAGAGGGTCCATGCAGAGGCACACCGTATAGCTACCTGGAGCTGCCGTTCTGCAGATGCCATCGAGGAGGAACTAACCCAAATGCAGAAATCATCCACATACAGGGCAGGGGCGACCAAGGGACCAACAGAGGCCACAAGTCAATCGATAGCAATGATGAAAAGGACACTCAAGACAGAACCCTGTGGGATGCCCGTCTCCTGGGTCTGTGGAGAACTAAAAGCAGTACCAAGTCAGACTCTGAATGACCTATGGATCAGGAACTGGTGGGTAAAAATCGGGAGTGGGCCCCGAAGACCCCAATGATGAAGGGTAAGTAAGATGTGATGGCGCCAGGCCATGTCATAGGCCTTGCGAAGGTCAAAAAACACTGCAACCAAATGGCGGCGCTGGGAAAAAGCCTGCCGGACTGCGGATTCCAAGCGGAGTAAATGATTGATTGGAGACCGTCCCTCTCGAAAGCCACACTGGTAAGGGGACAATATATCCCGAGACTCGAGGACCCAATTGAGCTGACGGGCTACTATCCGTTCAAGTAACTTACAAACAACATTGTTCAAACTAATTGGCCGATAGCTGTCAACAGATAGGGGGTTCTGACCAGGCTTAAGGACAGGAACCACAATGCTATCCCTCCACTGAGAAGGGAAGTCACCCTGGAGCCAGATACGATAGCAGTGGCAATGGCCGTACTCCACCACAGGACTTACCGGTGACGAAATGGTCCAGATGAGTGCAGCAAGGCTAGCGGCGCAAACAAATGCGTCAGACACGTCACGTAAGACATCATCAATACAACCCGACAAAGAGGGAGAAAACATGACCTGTGCAGTGTATAGAGGCCAATCAGGGCATTGGAAAGACCAACGAGGTAACCTGTCCAGGGGAGCGGGAAGGGAGAGAGACAATCAACGGGAAATGGTCACTATCACAAAGGTCGTCGTGTGGCAACCAGTGTAATGAAGGGAGGAGAGAGGGAGAAGAAAGAGAAAGATCAATGGCAGAAAAGGTACCATGACTGGCACTGAAATGAGTGGGGGAGCCATCATTAAGAAGGCACAAGTCGTGGTCTGCAATAAACTGGTCTATGAGAAGACCTCGTCTAGATGGAAAGGCACTGCCCACACAAGGGATGATGAGCATTAAAATCCTCAAGGAGGAGGAAGGGAGGAGGAAGTGGCTGAAGAAGGGCAGTTAAGGCAGCAGGTGTAAGAGTCCTGTCAGGAGGGAGATAAAGATTGCAAACTGTGACCTCAGAGTCCAGGTGGACCCTAACAGCAACCGCTTCCAATGTAGTTTGAAGAGGAATCCACGTGCTAGCAATGTCTGTACGGACCAATGCACAAACGCCACCAGAAGCCCGCAGGAGTCCGACCTGATTTCGACAGAAAACACGGAACCCACGGAGGGTCGGTGAGTGAGCATCAGTAAAATGAGATTCCTGGAGAACCACACAAGCTGCAGAGTAGGACGAAAGAAGGGTTTTCAATTCCGGAAAGTGATGATAGTATCCATTACAATTCCATTGGAGAACCACAGAACGATTTAAATGGGGGCTGAACACGTTAAAGTCAGTCAAACCGCCGGGTCCCCACCCATCACCGACAAGGAGGGGGCGACATCCATGAACGACAGGTCAGAATCCGGTTGCGAAGTCGGGGATGGGACCTCCGGTGACACCAGAGGCTCTTTGTCCCGGGACTTATGTTTCTTCTTCCGTTCAGGCTGAGATCGAGGAGGGCTGTGTGACATGAAGGAGCCAGCTGCAGCAAGATCAGGAACAGAAAGAGACCGGGCAACCTGGGGGCCGACAGACCATGGCTCTAGCGGTCGTCGCGTGGCAGCAGACCTGTGGCCTGGAAGGTGCCGGGAAGGGGCATCCCGGGAGAGGTGCCCTTGACCGGCAGACGCCGAAGGAGTGCGACACTTCTCCGGCTGGGGAGGGGGAGCAGCACCCAGAGGAGAAGGTGTGGGAGCCGCAGGGGAGGGGGGGGGGGGAGGAGAGGGGTCCAGGATGGGGGTAAAGAAGGGGGAGGAAGGGGTGAAGATGTAACCAAGGCGTAACTAGATGTCATGGACACAGGGTGAAGACGTGTATACTTCTTACGGGCCTCTGTGTAGGTTAAATGATCGAGGGACTTATACTCCTGTATCTTCTTTTCCTTCTTATATACTGGACAATCTGGTGAACGTGGAGAATGACTGCCATGACAATTTACACACACAGGAGGGGGAACACAGGGACTCCCCTCATGGAGTTGACCTCCACAGTCACCACAGGGAGGGGCCTGTGAACAGCGGGAAGACATGTGTCCAAAACGCAAGCACTTAAAACGCCTCATAGGAGGTGGGATGTATGACTTCACATCACATCGATAAACCATAATCTTAACTTTCTCAGGGAGGGTATCTCCTTCAAAGGCCAGGATAAAGGCATCAGTATAAATGCGATTGTCCTTAGGACCCTTCTGAACACACCGAACAAAGTGAACACCCCGCCATCCGAGATTGTCCCGAAGTTCCTCATCAGTTTGAAGGATGAGGTCCCTGTGAAAAATCACACTTTGAACCATATTTAGAGACTGGTGGGGGGTAATAGACACAGGAATTGTGCCAAGATGGGTACAGGCACGAAGGGCCGCAGATTGGGCAGCTGAAGCAGTTTTTATCAGCAACGAACCCGACCGCATCTTGCTCAGGGAGTCCACTTCGCCAAACTTGTCTTCAATGTGTTCCACAAAGAATAAAGGTTTGGTATTGGTGAAAGTATCCCCATCAGTCCTGGTGCAAACTAGATAACGGGGGAAAGGTTTCGCCCCTAGCCGACGGGCCTGACCCTTTTCCCAGGGGGTAGCCATGGAAGGGAAGGCCGAAGGGGCAAGAGAAGCAGCACTCGAAGAATCAGTTCCATGCAGAGAGACGGCCACAGAAGAACGGCCAGAGTTCTGGACCCGTATGCGTTTCATTTGCATAGCGTCCGCCCTGATACCACCCACTCCGATCAGGGGCTCTCCTCACGGGCGTAACGCAGCCACAGCAAGGACCGTCTGGCATGGCGGCCATTGCCGGGAGTTCCGATGCTCCAGGATGACGAGCAACCACTCAAAGGCATGCATGAGGAGGTCACAGCTCAGGTATCAGAAGTGTGATGCCTGTGTGTTTAGGGGGCTCAACCAAAAGGGTACATAGCGACCCCACCACACGGGCTGGCTACCGTGCTGGCTATGCACCCTAGCATCAGACAACGACGTGAAAAAAAAAGGTGGAATGTACTAGGAGGGCACACGTCGGAGACATTAGGTAAGGTGCTCTTCCCCAAATGACTCACACTATGGAGGAGAAATTTAGGAATGGAGGTCAAACCCCAGAGGGGGACCAGGGAATGCCAAAAGGAGGAGTTGATTATGCAACAAAGCCAAATTGTAAAACCAACAGAACCAGGAGGATAGCGAGGACCAACATAAGCAAGGACACCAACAGAGGGAGAGGAGAGGGCGAGGGGAAAGGAGCAAGGAGGGGAAAGGAGCAAGGAGGGGAAAGGAGCAAGGAGGGGAAAGGAGCAAGGAGGGGAAAGGAGCAAGGAGGGGAAAGGAGGGGAAGGGGAAGGAAATGCAGCCCTGGAGAGAAAGAAGGCTGCAATAGCTCAGGGTGCCGTGCTCGCCACGCACGTATCCACCAAAGAGTTGTGGACCCCCTGGGGGGAAGTTGGGAGATGAGTGGTGGTGGTGGTGATGGTGGTGGTGGGGGGGGGGGGGGGAGTAGGTTATTGTAGGTTGATGCCAGGATAATTTCAGGAGCGGAGAAAGTGGTGTAAGGACAACTCCCATCTGCGCAGTTCAGAAAAGCTGGTAGTGCAGAGGAGAATCCGGATGATTCGTGTTGTGAAGCAGCCATTGAAATCAAGCATATTATGTTCAGCTGCGTGTTATGCCACTGGGTGGTCCACTTTGCTCTTGGCCACAGTTTGGCACAGTCTTGCTGGACAACCCACTGGTAGTAATACAAGGTTTTTTGAGGTTCCATTTTTCAGAAGTTTTTTGGTCATTTCCTTGCAATACAATTAATCTCTTTCCACTTACCTAATACACACAATATGAATGTGTGGCAGTTTTGTGTTCCTTGTACTCAGGAAATTAACATAAACCTGAATGAAGACAATGAACCAAGCAATGATAGTGAACATTTTAAGAGCACAAGGATCCCACACTATGTATATGACATTTTCCACAGTTACCAGGTGCTCACAAGGTACAGATGAAACTTTCATACAACTCAATAGATCGGAATCACAATGTTACAGTAGAGTACCTACTGTCAGGGATACATATCTTAAAATAGTTTAAGTGAAATTTGATGGACTGAAAATAATGATGTTGTTGCATATAACACAGAGAACTTACAAGGGCAGAGCTGTTTCGTCTGGCTCTCGCATACTCTCAATTGTCCTTGGAACCTGCTTGGGAAGGCCCTGCTGCTGCCTGGCCTTGCGATCTTTCTTACGTTGTTTCCGTTTTTCACGAAGCTTCTTGATGAGCATAGTCGCACGCTGCTGTTTGTTCCGTATCCTTTTCAGTGGATTGTGAGATGGCATTTGTACCTCACCAACTGCAACCTCATCCTTTATTTTGTGATCTTCAACGTCTCTGCTGTTGTAGACTGCCATTGTAAATAATCCAACCCTAAAACATACAAAATTCACGAGTGGTCTTAAATTAACAGACAATGCTAAATAATAACAAGGAATGACCCAAACAATAACAACAAAATTATATACCAAGTACGGTACAACTATCATTTTAAAAGTGTTTTAACACAACAATGTAATACACAGTGTGTTGCACTACATTTGAATGTTTTGATATGCTACTGCACTTCTTTTTATGTGGGTGAAGAAACTCTACTTTGGAATCTGTAGTTTCTTCACTTAGCAAATATTTTTGTCCTGTTTCTCTTAGGTTTGTTGCAAGAAGAAATAATGTATCAGTACCAACATTCTAAATGAAATTAGCAATCAAAATGAGTGATGTCTGTCAACCAGGCATGAAATAATGTAATTTTAATATGTGATAACTATTTATTAAAGTGTTAAATGGCAGACAAACACACTGCAAAAAGACGGTTAGAAATTATTTACCTATCAGACTAATTCCTTCATCAGACATAGACAAAACAAACACACACACACACACACACACACACACACACACACACACACACACACACACACAAACACACACATTCAGCCTCTGAGGTCTGAACGCAACAGCATCTGCTGGGGTGGGTAGTGAGGGTAGAGAAGAGATGAAAAGGGGGGGGGGGGGGGGAATAGCAGGGAAGGGTGGAGAAAGATACTAGTGCTGCCTGCGGTAACATGCAAGGATATGGTGGGGACTGGATAGTCGGCTGCTTTGTGCAGCATCGGCAGGTTGGAGGGAGTGAGTCGAGGAAAAGGAGAGAAGCACAGAAAGATACAAGAGAGAAACAGAAAAAGCGAAATGATTGTGCAGGTGTGCTAGTGGGATAGAATGCATGTGTTTGGCTGGAGTAGGAGCAGGGAAAGGTATAGAAAACTACAGGATAGGGACTAGTGAAGGTTGAGTTCAGGGGGATTATGAGAACTACGGATAAGTTGCACGGAGAGTTCCTACCTGCACAATTCTGAAGAGTTGGTGTTGGTGGGAAGAATACAGATGGCACAGTCTGAAGCATTCACTGAAGTGAAGCACACTGGGTTGGTTGGTTGGTGCTTTCGGGGTGCAAAACTGCTAAGGCCATAAGCATCCAAATCATTACATAAAAAAAAACAAATACTAAATAAACACCTGAGGCGAAAAAGGCAAAAACCCAACCAAGCAACTTTAAAAGAGGAGCAGCTAAGGACAAGGACGTCCCTAGAGAAAATTTCTCAAAACATCGTTGAGATGGTGAAGGTTTCCGCAAGGTGATCAAATTTACTTCAACATGCTGCTGTGATGAATAAAAAGTAAGACATGATTGACAGAACACATGTCATCTGCTAAAACATCTGAAAAAGTAGACGGCAAACATAGATGTAAATGTAAACAGTTAAAAAATGGGCACCAGATCAAAAAATGGTGCACTGCCAAGGGTTAAGAGCAGAAGGCACAGAATGGGGCAGGTTCGCCAGTTAATATATGGTGGTGACTAAAACAACAGTGTTCTATATGCAACCAGCCTAAAATGACCTTCTCGTGATGTGAGGGCAGAGAGGAAGTCGATCATGCTATTGGGAGAGGTTTAATGTCTCAGAGAGTGTTCCCCTGGAGAGAAGATCATTGTGCACTCCAAAATGATACTATACGCCGACAGACAGTGATACGAAGATCATATGAGGGAACAGAATGACTGGCAGGCTGAGGGAGGAGAGCTGCAGCCTTTGCAGTAGCATCAGCAGCCTCCCTCCCTGGCAAGCCGACGTGATCAGGAACCTACAGGAACAGCATATTGGCATTCTTGGATCCGTTGTACTAAACGGTGGACTGTGTACAGTACGCGAAGGCTCTGGAGAGTACTGAAAGAATTTGAGCAGATGGCACAATTTGGAAGCCAGTGTTGCCAGATGTACTGCGTGGCCTGATAAAGGGCGTAGAGCTCTGTGGTAAAAATCGAGCACTGGTCAAGAACCCAAAATTGAAAAGGATCAGCACCAAGTACAAATGCACACTCAACACTGTGGCTGGTCTTGGAACCATCAGTGTACGCGAAGACAACTGTCCCCAAGCTGCGTTCGACGTGCAAAAATCTTGCTGGGATACACCTCTCCAGGAGTAGTGACTTTGAGAAGCGAATGGAGTCGAAATTAACACGTACCTTGGCACAAAGCCAGGGAGGTGAACAGCTCGCACCCATGGCGGACATGGCAGAAAGCATAAAGCTATGCTATCGAAGCAGCAAATGAAAGCGAACTCGGGGAGACAACAGAGAAGATGGTCACACCCCATATTGGCGATCAACTGAAATGTCAAAAAAAGGGAGCACAGGACAGGTGACTGGGCATAGAAGACAGATGGCTTGTGTAACAACTGATGAGAACATCTTCCCTTCAGGGCTACAGTAAGTCAGCAGCCTCAGCATAAAGACTCTTAGTGGGATTAGTACGGAAGGCACTAGTGACTAAATGTATCCTGCAATGGTGGATGGTGTTAAGACAATGTAAGACAGATGGACATAGATAAATATACTATACATCCATAATCCAATTCTGAATGAAAAAGGGACCAGTACAAATGGAGAAGGATGGTCTGATCCACTTCCCATGAAGTACCGTATACAACACACAGAACACTGAGGGAACAAGTACGAGCTACCATGTAAGAGATGTGGGAAGACCAACTGAGTTTCTATCAAACGTGAGTCCCTACAATTTCATTGTGTCAACAAATGAAAGAAGGAATGGGCCAAGTAGTAGAGACGGGGGAAGAGACTCCCGGTGCCACCAGAAGTTCATACAGACTGTCTTGTCACTGGAAAAGCGGAAGCCACTGTTTATGCTCCACGAGTAAAGGTGATCAAGACATCACTGGAGACACCACTCAAGTAGAAACATTCATTGAGAGCTGCAATAGATCACAAAGTCATCAATGAAAGAAGAGCCTGAGATACCTGGCAGGAGATAATCCGTAATAGGGTTAAAGGCTATGGAAAATAAGATGACACTGAGCACAGAACCCTGTGGCACCTTGTTCTCTTGAACAAAAGTGTCTGACAGAGATGAACCCACATGTGCCTTAAAAACAGTCTTTTAAAAATTCCCAGATAAATGGGGCCGGTGATCCCGGAAGCCCCAATCATACATAATATGGAGGATACCTGTCCTCCAGCAGGTGTCAAATGCCTTCTCCAAATCAAAAAACACAGCCACAGTTTGGCACTTCCGCATAAATATGTTAATAATAATATGAGTTGACAAGGTGATGAGATGGTCAACAGCAGAATGGTGCCTATGGAACCATATTTGGCGTTAGTGAGGAGATTCCAAGACTGAAGCCACCACACCAGCCAACCATTAATCAAGTCATGTGGCATCTGTCCAAATGTGGTTGTATGTATGGGGGGAAAAAGTGGAGGACCTCAGGAGATAGGTGTTGCAACATCAGAATGTGAATGCTGTCCGGTCCTGGAGCGGATGATTGGGACAAAGAGGGTGCATGTTTAAGCTTCCTCATAGTAAAAGCAGAAATGTAACATTCATGATTCTGGGAGGAGAAAGATATCGCCCTGCTCCTTTCAGAGGGAGGATGGTAGTCAATGGAACTCCACACATCTGCAAAATATCGGCCCAAGCTGTTGGAGATATAAAGAGGGTCTACAATGACATTGTTCACTGTGGTCAAAGTAGGAACCAGGGAATGAGCAGTGGTTCCCGAAAATCGACAGAGATTATCCCAAACAACAGAAGAGGGAGTAAAAGTGTTAAAAGAGCTTTGGAAAAAAGAAAAAAGTCCAACTAGCATTTTTGCTATCCCTGAAAATGTGTCAACACTGCACATTTAGCTGCTTATAATGGATACAGTTTGACAACGTGGGATGGCATTTAAAAACATGGAGAGCTTGTCTCCGCACGCAGATTGCATTGTGGCATTCCTAAGTCCACCAGGAGACGGGCATATCACAGCACAGAAGAGGTGCGAGGTATAGAACATTCTGCAGCAGTAAGGATAGTGTTTGTAAGGTATTCTACCTGGTCATCGATGCAGAGGAAATGGGCAATTATCGAAAGTCGTCAGTGAGGAGTAGAGCTGCCAGTTGGTGGGATGCACAGATGGGATAGGGAGTCACAAACAAATGACACAATGGAAATGGTCACTTGAGTGTGTTGGGGAGAACAGACCACTTGAGACGACGAGCAAGTTGAACAATACATATCAAAAGGTCCACGAGGCAAAAAGAGTGTGTGGATTTGGAAAGAAATGTGGTGTACCAATGTTTAAACAGATTAAATTGAGCTGGCTGAAGATATCTACAAGGAGAGAGCCTCTTGGACAGGGGTGTGGAGAGCCCCAAAGGGAATGGTGAGCATTGAAGCCGTCAAGCAGCAAAACGAGAGGAGGAAGTTGAGCAATAAGGTCCAAAATTGCAAGGGTCCCAAGTTCAAGTCTCGGTCCGCCATACAGTTTTTCTGCCTGGAAGTTTCAAGTTGAAAAAATGTCTGCCCTGGTAACACCAGAAGACAAGGGTGAGCAAATGTTGCAAAGAGAGAAGGTGAAACCAGGAAGGGAAAGATGGACAGCAACAGCTTGAAACTGTGTTTGTAAGGAAATGGTGGACTACACGTCTTCTTAAATGAACAACATGAGTCCCCGATGAGCCGAAGTATTAGCCTCATGGGGAAGGTCAAATTAGACTGAAATGAAATGTGGGAGGTGAAAGTGATCATGAGGGTGTAATTTTGTTTCCTGCAGGCAGGACCTGTAATTCAGTCTTACTGGATCTGATGCAGTGAGTGTTGCACTGGAGAATAACTGTATTCACTGATAGGCAGGAGATGGGTCAAGTTAAGGGGCAGTCACTGTGGTGGCTGCCAAGTGGTTTGTTGGTATGGTTTTTGCTTGCAGCAGGTGAAGATGAGGGTGTGACCATGGAGCCAGATGATTTAACAACTGTGGTACTAAACTGAAAGTCACAAGTCTGCATAGCCACCTGGATCTCCTGTATGGCTCTCACTGAGGTAGACTGGACACGAAGACAGAGACAGGAAGCAGCATGATCACCCACACAGTTGATACAGTGAGGGGAAGGACAGAACCAATGGCATTTTAGAAATATAATATGTACCTCTATCACTGTTATAAGTCTTCACATATTTGAAATGTCCGATAAGCAATAATTTCTCGACTGTTAAAAGTCTCAAGCTCTGCTGCAGTGTCTACTTTAGGACCACAAAATACAGCCACAGTAATCCAACCATTACCGTGTCCATTAGCACCTGCATTTGTAAGTGTTAAAATCAATATGCATCCGCAAAAGACTGAAGGGCCATGCAAAATCACTTGGGCACCTACTCCATTCTTTATACTAATAGCAATATTATCAATACCTTTATATACTGTAAGGCATGAACGCCTTTTCCTCTTATAATAATGTTGCGGCAAGCTATGGGAATTGTTTACTAGTGTTTTTCCCAATTGATTCAACCCATCCAGGATTACAGTTTGGTTTCCATTCATCAATAATTCAAGGTGTTCTTGAGCATGTAGAAGGATGACATCTTATCACATTTTTTGTAAACACTCAAGAATATCATACAGTATCAACTGCATTTTGAAATCCAGTATGGCAAATGATCTTGTTGTTGCTATCCTGCATTAAAAATCATACGAATGCACTGATCTCATAAATGTATCTTGCTCAACAGTCAACATTCTACAACAATAATATTCAGGCTAAACTAGTAATATTCAGAATAGCACAGGCCCATTGTTACTTGCCAGTGATTTTTCTCCCTTAATAAATTTGGCCTAATTGGCTATATTACTACTACTGTAGGGCCTACACAAATGTTTCAGTCATGAATACATAATTTCATTGTTTCTCAGAAGGCCTGTCTCTATTTCTTTTGCTAACTGATTTGCAGTGTACACACTGTACAAAATGTTCTTCCATTTTTTGGCAGTTTCTTTGCTCTGTTCTATTACACTTCTGAATACTATGACTCACCTGAAACTATCTTCGTAAAACTAGGTTTTAATCTTTCATACTTATGCTGTTTAGAGATTTATTATCTACACTGGGGAACGAGGTACCAAAGCACAAACCTTGCAGTTTATGATGCACATATGAAACAGAAAAACAAACCTTGTGATAAGTACAAAAATCCTGCAACTTACAATTCAACCGATCAGCTGAGTTGTATCCAATATGCTGAGCATTATGGGCCCTACCAGCTACACATCAGGCCCTCCAGCCACATGACATTTGTTATATAATGTTGAATAGTCAACTGTTGGTTTGACAAATGTACATTACAAGATCAGGGACATACCATGTTTCATTTGGCTAAGATTTACTGCTTCCAACTTTCGCAAAGAAACCCA